>NW_018405136.1:1172804-1236670 GCF_002113885.1 Mizuhopecten yessoensis
CCCGTTCTCTCTCTCTCTCTCTGTCTCTCTCTTATAATTTCAATTTAGCATTTAAAAATGAAATAGTGTATATATGTATATATGTATATTAATTAAGTCTGCCATCTTGTACTATTGTAAATATATGCTTGTTATTTGCTGGGAAAGGGCTTAACATAAGTTTGATAACGTGTACCAATCCATTTGCTTGGCAATACAATATGTTTAAATTAAACATTACAATGTACAACATGAGGTATCACAGTATAATAATACACATGTAATAACAAAATGGATGGCAAGTGCAGAGAACAGTATGCATTACACATTATCAATATATGGTGATCGTAGTATATGTTTACACCAGTTTTTTTCCCAACAAAAGGCAAATTCCATTTAATACCGTCTTGTTACAAAATGACAAAAGACCACTCATTTTAATTTGAGAGTGATTCTTTTATATAGTATAAAGGAACACATTTTCTCTAAGCTCTACAGTTATTGAATTTGTACATTTGAATGAATAATGAAATTCGTCGCCTAGATCATTTTTACAAAGAATACATTTTCGGTCTTGTTTTTGAATATTGTATACAATGCAATTCGTTCCCCGATCGTCGCCGTACTTTAAGTATGCATACAGTATTGATTTATACACCGCTGATACACAACAAATATAGCATTTTGAATCATGCACAGATTAAAACGAATCTTGTAAAAGAACCTTCAAAATTAACAATCTATATATGAGTTTCCGCACATGTTCTGAAAAAGACAGCCGTTGTTCGATCCGACAGCCGACAATGTTGAGTAGCCCTACTTCATTGTGAACTTTTATTGATATAAATATTTAACCACGTACACCACTGAACTCGTCAGTGAATTTATCAATTGTTTTCAATAATGTTTCTTTAAAGCTCCTATCAATACTTTTCAAGCGTTTGGTAAACCCAGACGCGGGGGCAAGAATTTTTCGTCGTCAAGTGAATGTCGCTGCATTATGACGTCATAATCAATGGATGCAGTTGTATGCTTGATTGTCATGGGCGGGTATCACAGACGCAGAGTGTTATAAGTAAAAATCACAGAGGAAACGTAAACGTTATTTAACGATAGGATTTTTGCTGTGAATATGCTGGAACCCGAGCATCGCCGAATCAGCCGGCGACCTAATGTCTACCCCTACAATAACAGGTAAGTGACTTAAACAGATGTAGATATGTAGAGTTCGCTTAACATTTAGCCGACTCAAGTCCTATTCTAAGTTGTTGTTGGGCATTTTACAGTCATAGACAAGTACGACCACGGTCTCTATTTGAAGCCGTATTAATTGTATAAGTTGATGTTAATTAATTATAGAATAGTAAAGTGTACCGGAACTGGAGGCGTAGCAATTGGTAGAGCGTCCGTCAAGAGTTCGGAGGGTCTCGGGTTCGAACCCCGGCGTGGCCGTGCATTTTCCCATCTCCTGTTACAGTGATGCCTGTGACCAACCCCTTTTTCAAGCATTGGGTGAACGCTTGGCAAGGGGTTGTTAACATGTTGCATGCTAACGGAGGCACAGTAGTCTAGTGGTAGGATGCCGGGCTCGTGACGGAAGTGTTGTGGGTTCGAGTCACGGCACGCGTCGGCACTGTGTTGTATCTTTGAGCAAGATACTTTACTCTGCTTGTTCCAGTCTACTCAGCTGTAAATGAGTACGTGGTTGGGCATAGCTAGAATTGATGAGTTCTAGCTGAGAGCGCCGCAATAGTAGATCACAGCATTTTTTATTTACAAAAACCCATGATTCCAGACCAAGAGGGAACAAAAAGAAGCTGTTTAAAAAGAGAACCAACAGACAAGTAAGCAGTTACAGCAACAGGGTTGTGGAGTCCTGCAATAGTCTGTCAAACCATGTAGTAAATGCCCCTAGCGTAAATAATTTTTAACACAGACTCAATAAGTTCTGGTCTAATCATCCCTGTAAATTCAATGCCTCCTGCTATTAGCAAGATCCTGTCAGACCATTTAATATCTTAACGCACCTTTTAACTGTAAGATTTCTGGGTTTTAATTCATCTATATCAATACGCACCGGAAGACTAGTGTTAGTGTAGGAACATTAAAATGCGCCGCAAGAAGCTACCTGAAGCTTTCCATTGGTGTCGACTACTATATATCAACTATACCAGCAATGGCAGCACCGGCTGTATGCTCCCGAGGGACTTGAGAAAGGTATTGGCTGGGTGCAAATGCCCTATAACCACGGATAATAATTTGTGAACCGCTTTGAGACGACCTACGAACTAGGTTGTGATAAAGCGGTATATAAGAACCTCGAATTATTATTAGCATTATTATTATTATTATTATTATTATTAACATAAAAGAAGACTCATGTGCCCCTCCCCTTCATAATCGTCGTTTTCTTCTGGGTCTTCCGCTCAGGGTAAGATAAAGAAACAAATATCGATCTGTTGCTCTTAATGCAACATTTGTGATCTATATATCTTAAATTACTTCACTTTTCCTTTTCGATGTCGTCTGCCTGGGCGCCCGTCCTCATATGACCTTAGCTGACAAGAAATAAACAAGCGTCCCTGTAGTGTTTTGTTTATAGTACAATACCCCAAATTGACGCGATACCTTACATAATATCTTGATGTACCGATCGCTGAAACTATAGCACAAGGTAATTTTACAAATCAATTTTCGAGACTAATCGCATTGAAATTGTCAAAGAGGCAAACCGCAGTACGCTTTTACTTCAAAACAGGTAATGCCTTGATAAACGGCTCTATTCTTCATATACTTGTTTGTTTGGGGGGTTAACGCCTTCGCAACCGATCGGCAAACCTCGGGTGACTTCGCGATCGCTACGATCCATCATTCGAGGAACGAGTCACCCGAGGAGTTCCGAGTGCCTTCGAAACAGCTTAGGCCATATAAGAGACACAGCCAAAAGGAAGATATATATCAAAAGGGCTAGGCCTTTGATTGGGACAGCTGATCAATTTTGGTTTCTTAAATGTCTCGTGAGCAGAATACACGGAGAACATCTGATTTTGAAGGAACCCCACTTCAGTCGCCTCCTACGAAACTGATAAAAGATTGTAAAAGGCTTAATAATCCCTGTCTCGATGTATTACTGATTTTCCTAAATAAAGTTACCTCCCCTTTGCTTCAGTTTGGATAGAACTGTAGAGCTAAATGTAACGACCAGGGCTGTTTTCGTTTATTGCGATCCAAACGGTTGGACCGGTTCAGTTGGACCACAGCTGTTCGTTTATGAAATAACGTCGGACCTAGTAATCGTGTCGATTCTGCTTTCAGACAAGCCTTCATAAAGTCTTGCAAGGCCTGTATAAACATTTACATGTCCGCTAGGATTTAAACCAGAAAATGTTACATTTAAAAACAGACAAACCGATTGTTCCGCATAAACGAACGGGGTCCTGATAGCTCAATTGGTTAGAGCGAAAGTTAAACAGTATGAAGTTTGAAGTTCGAATCCAGGTCTAGCCCCACTGAATTTTTACGCTCAAAATACTTATATTTTTTTAAAAGTAGTTATCATGGCGAACTATTTTTGTCCAAAACTTAGTTACGGTTTTTGGCAGTGGTACCGGGGTCGTTAACTGTAGTACGTTCTCTCTGGGTAACTGCTAGTGTCGTGATGAAGCGATATTATACATACTATTCAAAGTAGACTTCTAAATCTCTTTACCTAAGTTTTAAAATGTGGGTTTTTTTCTCGAATTAAAAAATTGATATTCTGACCGTGCCATGAAAGTCGTTAGTCCTGACACACTTACACAATATAACTCATGGCACAGTACAATGGAATTCCGACACAGACATGTACCATGGAATTCCGACACAGACATGTACCATGGAATTCCGACACAGACATGTACCATGGAATTCCGACAGAGAAATGTATCATGGAATTCCGAACATGGTATCACGGAGCTCCGTACAGCCAAAATACACAAGCATACACTACACGTATGCATCTTGCACACAGGGGAGGCCGTCCTTAAATGACCTTAGCTGTTAATAGGACGTTAAACAAAATCAAACAAACAATCAAACAAACCTACCATAAACAAGAATTTTGATTCTAATTCGGCATTTTGAACATGTATATTTGAAAATTATTGTCTAAATTCAGTGTTATTGTTGTTTTAGAGAGGAAATCATTCCTAAGAAAAGGACCAAGTGCCCCTTGTTTTACCAGCAGGACGAGACGCTAATAAAGCCGGGACAAGAATACATCTCCGGTGGACCGTCTCTGACAGGGGAACATGTGTCCAAGTAAGTAATTATAAACACCCACATTGGAATACATCTCTAGGGGCCGTCCCTGACAGGGGAACGTGTGTCCAAATAAGTCAACACCCTAAAAAATACATTCCCGGGGGACCGTCTCTAACAGGGGAACATGTGTCCAAGTAAGTTATCTCCGACATGAATATATCCCCGGGGAACCTTCCCTGACAGGGGAACATGTGCCTAAGGAAGTTAACACCCACAGGAATACATCTCCGGGGCGCCCTCCATGACAGGGGAACATGTGTCCAAGTAAGTCATCACCATATGGATTACATTCCCGGGGGACCGTCTCTGACAGGGAACACGTGTCCAAGTAAGTTAACACCATCTGGAGTATGTCCCCGGGGCGCCCTCCCTGACAGGGGAACATGTGTCCAAGTAAGTAAACAGCTACTAGAATATATCCCCGGGGACCGTCTCTGACAGGGGAACATGTGGAAAGGAAGTTAACACCCAAAGGAATATATCCCCGGGGCGCCCTCCCTGACAGGGATGTGTATGTATACCGTGTATGTGTATAGTATACTGCTGACCTGTCACATACATTTTGTGTAGATATCAAGTAGCCAGTGGTTTGCCTGGATAACGAATCCCGGCCTTTAATTAGAGGTAGATACCTGCGTTTTCTTACATCATAAAGCTAGAAACTTGAGTAATTGAACTGGATTCACGTACATGATACAACTCCACGTATAAACTGGGGTTAAACATAAAGGAAACCATATTGTGTAAGTTGAATATTCGAGTTTACGTATACATTGTATATCGTACGGGCGGAAACTTAACTTAACCTACCACAATGTAACTTTCTCTGTCACTAAAAGGCTAGCGAAACAACCTTACACACACATACAATACTACACTCCCACCAACAATAATGCCTTTGACTAAACTCGCGTATAATAAAATCAATTTCTTTATCAATCTCATTGAAATTCATTACACAACGTGTCACAATTCTTTGAAAGTTTGAAGTGAAAGTGACTTTTCTTGTCGAAATCTTGACATAAGTGTATAAAGTAAACAAGGCATAGCTCAAACGATGTACAAAAGTCAGAGTGCTTTCAATAATTCTTTACACTTATATACACATTCAATTTCGAAATCAACATTAGTTTTAAAGTCATCCGGACATGCTCTTGGCACGAAACAGGATTAAAAGACTCTACATTTGTCAGACATTGCACTAGGAAGCTTTCATCTTTATTTGTCTTTACAAAATTTAACTCGCTTGACAAAGAGCGCAATGTTTCACGAATCAATTTAGATATCGGCTCTAGACAGCGTACGAGAACAGGTACTTCCCACTTTCCCCCTTAAGTAGGTAATACTATAGATTCGTGTGTTTTACGGCGATATATCCACTCCTTAGGGATTTAGCTTCACTTAACACAAGAACCCGTAACTCGCAACACGATTCACCATACATATCCTCCTTCTCTTCCAAAAATAAATAAATTAAATTAAAATAAGTCAAATAAATGAATAAATAAAGATGTAAAAATGGATTTTGGTTTGGTTTAGTATTGTTTAACGTCCTATCAACAGCTATGGCCATTTAAGGACGGCCTCCCCTGTGTGCAAGATGCATGCGTGTAGTGATGCGTGTGTGTTTTGGGAGGCTGCGATATGTTCGTGTTTGTCTCCTTGTGATAGCGCGGAACTGATGCCGACTTTATAGCGCTACCTCACTGAAACATACTGCCGATGACACATGGCAGGACACCCCACCCGATCACATTATGCTGACAACAGGCGAATCAGTCGTCCCACTCATAAATTGCTTAGCGTTAAACATGAGTAGAAACTACCTTTGTTATAGACCTTGTAATGTCTCGGCCAAGGGGACAGAACCCAAAGCCTCCCCAGGGGCGTTTCTAGGATATTTGAAAGAGGCGGCGTAGAATCAAATCTTTCGTCGAGCGGAGCGAGGAAAAAAAATATTGGACCTTTTTTTTGCTAAAAAGCATAAAATAATTGTGAAATGCACTAATGTAACGGTTCCTGACATGGAGCATGTATATTTTATAGTTAAAGTGTCAGGGTGTTTATGTGTTTAATTAATGAATATGATAAATTGCCATATTCAATGCAATCTTGTTTGTTTTTTTAAAAAAAAAAGGGGGGGGGGGGGGGGTACGCCCATTACGCCCTCACCTGGACCCGTCCCTGCTTCCTCACAGGGCCGAACGCTCAACTAAAGGCCAATAGTAAGGCATTGTCAAGGGAACCATTAGGAAGAAGAAAGTTGTTTAGAAAGAAGAGAAAAGATAAGATCCCAAATTTAGTCGCCTCTTAACTCCGATCATGCTATGGCCCCGGGGCATCAGGTACAATTCTTACGTCCTACCTGCAGGGACTGAATAAATGGAATGAAGAGCTGTATTTGTTGCAAGGGAATAGAAATAAATGCGAAATTATGAATAGGCGGAAAATATCATTAGGAAGTATTCTTATATGAAATAGAAATTTAACTGACATCCTCAGGGGAGTCTTAATGAGGGAGGAAACTGTACATGTAGTACCACGTGTTTTTTCCTTGGTGTTCCAGTTTCCCCTTCGGCGCTACCATCCGAGCCAACAATTGACTATTGTCAGTTGATTGAACTGATTTAATATTTGTTGTGGAGTAAGTTAATTTTTTAAATTAACGTTCTTTCTGTAACGCTATGGCAAAGATGTACGAATATGTCTCCAATCGCAATAAAGTCCTCCCTTTTACGTGCAAATGCACCTGCATTAAAAAATAAAAGATAATGTCTGACTCGGAGATATGTCTAAACGTATTTTTTTGTAAATTCTAACTAGTGACGGACTGATGATCGATTATAATCGCAAATTGATATGTTTGACCTTTCCGATTATCGATTGCAAATTCCATTATCGATTTAATCGGTTCATTACTTGTCAAAAAGATGCAACTGTATAGTAGGAACTGAAATTTATTTATTCTAACGATTTTTGCCATATGGTTGATGGTAATGTAGAAAAACGTTTAAAAAACTACGTAAACGTTGCTTGAAATCCATTCATTATAAAAGAACGAAACTTAATGTATAGTTAACAGCTCTGTTAATTGATGTAGAAATACAGTGTTCTCGCTGGTATTCAGTCCCAAACCGATTTTACAATCATCAATCGGTTTAATAATTCCGATAACAAACGGATAATCGATTATGGTTTCAAACCGATTTCCCGTGATTAATTCTAACTCTTCACGGAAAATGAGAACGTCCAGAGGCAATGTCAGTTAAAAACAAACATCAGTTGATAAAATTTAAACGTATATGTATATTCCGTCTTTGCGTATTGCAGAGTTATCTTCTCTTGGGAGCAGGTATTGATTGTTACGTCATTGGTTTGTGTGAGAAAATCACGTCGTTTTCTCAAAAATTGATGACGTTCCTCTCACAAACAAGTGACGTAACAATCAATACCTGCTCTCAATAGAAGATAACTCTGCAATACGCAAAGACGGAATAGCATAGCGTGTTTAACACATACGAACCACTTGTGACAGACCGATCACGGAACCGCTGAGCCAGACTCTTTATCTCTTTTTTATTTATTAAACATTTAAAGTAAGAAATAATCTACCTGAGTCTGTCGGAATCACACATGAGTTACCAACATTTAAATACACCTGTCATCTTAGCAATTTATCTAGAAGCCGAGTTGTCTGTCATTTGATGAATGGAATTATCAAACCGTCTAACACAGGTTTAATCTGAGAGGATTTCAATCAAATCTCCGGGGAGGTTTTCATATACATATTTAAGTCACTTCATCAATTGGTTTGGTCTTTTTAAATTTTGGTATTGCTTCTGAAAGCAATAAAGTTTTCAAAATTTAATAGCAATTTTTTCGGTCAATTTGTTCCATTTATATCGTATTATCGTGTTATCACTTTTCATGGCAGTGTCATGGCGAGATGAAAGTGTTTTTATCAAATTTTGTCACTGTATATTAACTAAAACGGATGATTATCTCCCCTTGGTATGACTTTATGACACTTTTCCTAAAGCCTAGTCCCAATATTCGTAAGCTCTGTGAATTTTTCTTCCTTCATAAAGCGATGATGATAAACATTGAGCATAAGAAGCGAAAAGACACTTCCTTCAAAAGATTTTATTTAAAACATTGATCATCTCGCATTTGTGTGACTTAGGATTCCGTACTATGCTGCCAAAACATCCGTATTTTCCCCGGCATGATAGCGTTGATAAAACATAATTAACAATACCGTTTTGAGTGTAAAAAATCAGTGGGGCTTAACTGGAGTTCGAACCCCGGACCTCAGATTGTTATACTATCGCTCTTACCGATCGAGTTAACTTACCAAAATTGTAAATAAGTGTTTGAAACGGGTATTTTTCGGCATTACTTTAGCTTTCATATTATTATATTTTTTTTTGTAAGAAAACCATGTCGTGTTGAATTGTTCGTTACTTCTGTAACTCTTCATTTCTGGAGGAAATAAAGGAAATAATAATAATAATAATAGTTCAATGGGCCAATCGTGTTTTAGTCATATCCAAACGGCAGTTAAGGGGAGGCTACCGTATATAGCGAAAACAATACCGGAATCATTTTCTAAAAATGAAATCACTTCTTCACGTTTATTTCCTTTTTCGTTCTTCGTTCATTTTTTAATGGTATTCACGTGTGTCTTCGTTTTCATTTTTATTCTTTACTGAATATTTAGAATTTTCGAAATATTTATGTTTGAAAATTGAAAAAATAAAAAAACATTATACTTTTGTACGAAGTTCATAGAAAGCTATGTATATTTTTGTCAATATGATAATTTCACCGTATAAGAAAAACATCTTACGGTCATCATTAGACCCGACTCCCCCTACTGGAAAATGAATATTCTAATTTTTATTTTATTTTCTGTCTCAGGATCATTTCCATTAGGTAATTTGCAAAATTGAAACACTCTACAATAATACACGTTTTTAATTTATTTTATATCAGCCTTCATACTAAGCAGCATTTTTTTTTTTCGTTTTCGTTTTTTTTTTTCGTTTTCTTGAAAATTTGGTGGATTAATCTGTGTTCCAGCGTTCAGACAGCTATGCCCCTATGGATGTACGGAACACGACAATGGAACTCTCTAGTGTTTTTGTCCGCAGTGGGACGGGCATCCTTAATGTTCTATACGTACAACTCACCTGTTATGAAATGTGCTTTTAAAGTCGTTAGACTTTGAAGTATAGATCTACCTGGTTATAAATCACACCTGTTGAACGGTAACGTTATCGATTTCTACCATTTGTACATAACGTATATATTTACACAATAGCTTTCTTTGGCGCACACATTATGTATCTATATATATGTATAATATAAACGGAAATTAACTCACCTCACTTGATGACTACACCCTTCATCCTTTTAATAATTAATCGATTCGATCTTAGCGATTTTTGTGTAATTACCTCCCTTTGTCGCTGCAGCGTTTACGCTAACCCTATGAGTCATTTTAGTGCAGGGTACACGTCTTAACAATTGAAGATCTACAAAAGCACAAAGAGTTTTGAAATCACAGACAAACGTTCTATCCAAGATTGTTAGTTTCTGAACTGAGAATATGGGAGTTTTGAAATATCTACACAGAATTATTTTCAATAAAGAAAGTTTTCTATTTTATTATGGAATTGTCCTCAACAACCTTGCTCATTTCAATGAGATATTTACTTTAAAAGGTATCAATTAAATGGCCGATATTGCTCAAAATTGTAGTTCCCTATGATACTAACGACCAAAGCTTACGTAGTTCAATATCAAAATCAACAGCAAAATCCCCAAATATATTTCATCTGTTATAAGATACTGATGCAGGAATAGGAAAATTTGACCAATTTATTTGTCAAAAAGAAAAAAAAAATTCCTGTGTTTGTTGTTAAGTATTTAGATATATGCAACATAATTTTTAAGCAAAAAATACATTAAGCTAACCATGCGTTAAATAACTTAATACAAAGAAAGTTTTGGAAAAGACTAGTTAGGTTGACGGATTTAAAAAATTATATCATAAGTTCATTAATTATATTAATCTTAAAGATTTAAGAATATATTTCCCCTGTAAGATTTCAGTACAATACATAAACGTTTCATCTCATGAATTAATTCAAAAAAATGTGTTCAAATAAATTTGTGTGTAATGTTTTGTTGTGTTTAGATAACTAGTCTTTGTAAACACGCGCCCTGATCTAATGACCGTATCATAATGTTATCAACGTAAGTATACACTGCATGGTCATTCACATATCAGGGAACAAAATACAGCGAAAGTAACAAAGACCGGGAAACTCCGACGGAAAACAGGGGCAGTGAATACAGGTGCGTGAGAAACTCTACATTATCATCGGCATGGACATTAACGACATATGCTATCTAACATTTCTGAACCTCCAATTCAGGAGAGTTCGACAGCCGATGGACAAACTGGGTTACGCGGAGAGCAATATTAAATATATTTTGTAATTAATGACGATGGGATCGAAAATACATGTGTTGGTAGGCAATCAATTTACCAAATAGCTCCAACGTATACAGATTCGTAGAGAAATTTACCTGTGTGTCGAAAGAGTCGTAAAATGAGAGACCCGTATGCAGAAATTAGGGTTTTGGACATTGAAGTAACAAAAAATGATTTGCTGCTCCTATTGCAACACTTGTGATCTATATATCTCCCTTCCTTCCCCTTTCCTTCCATTTGTGTCTCCCTTGTCTTCATATGACCCTAACTGTTGCGACGACGTTAAACCCCAACACTAACAAAATAAAATAAAATAAAAATACAAACATAGAAAATGAAATATTTGAGGTGTAATTTTTTTACGTTAAGTCCGACGTATGCTACCTTATATAGACCAGTACTTCATAACAAAAAACTTCCAAAATATAACATGTACAATTCTTATAATTTAGCTAGTGAACTGCTGACATATTTGGAAGGTATACAACGCAGAGACATCAATATATTATACCAATAAGACCGAAGGGAGATAACTCTATCGCGTAGTATGTAATGTAGCATGCATCTTTAAGATACAATTATTTAAAAGCTAATATAACGAATGAGATTTGAAATATTAAAGTTCTTACTTACAAAGACAGTTTTTAACATATCTTTTTACACAAAGTCGGAGACAATGATAACGTTTTTCTTACGCTGAATCAATATATTACACCAATAGAATCAAAGGGAGATAACTCGATCGCGTATAATATGTATAATCTGTAATGTAGCATGTATCCTTAAGACAAAATTACTTAAAAGTCTATATTATACTAAACGTGACTCGAATGGTTAAAATGTTTCCACAATTTCTCTTATAAACAAAAACAGCTTTAGCATACATTTTATTTTAATATAATATTATAGTTCATATTACAAAAATGTATATATGTAATTGGTGGTCGGGTGGCGCAGTGGTTCGATTTCTCGATCGGGCAAGAAAAGGTCACCTACTCGACCGCATTGGTTTGTTCCGGGTACTCCGGTTTCCTCCCACATAAAAACCACTGTACGCTAACAGCCGTGCCACTACGAGTGTTTATTATATGTATTAGCTGAAATAACTTTTTCATAATTGTAAAACAATCAAGTTCATGAATTACATATTTATATCAAACATTTCATATATCTGACGGTTTAACAAAAAATAACTCTAATAGTGTTCTTGAAAATACTGCAGTGACAGTTTATGTTACGAAACGTCGCTTAGTTGACCGGTTTTAAACAGTAAATTATAATCAAATGTACAATGAATTATAGACCATTGCGGTCTAATGTACCCTTATCAGGAGACTACTGAAATATCTTTGTTTACATTTTTCTCTTTATCAGTGAATCAAGCTCGCCAATACATGCAATCATTCTACCTCGTTATAAAGGAGACGGTTACGAGCGTTGTTCATATGGCCTGTCTTTCGTGGAATTACTCAAACAAACACTAGGAAAATGTCTTTTCCTTATCATGTACTTTTTCCAACGCTATTTTTTTCCGATTCCTGAATTAAACTGGAAATTCTAATTGAAATCTGATTATACAGCTATTGAAATGTTTGAACATGTAGTTGGTGTAGTTGAAATGCCGTCAGTTTTTAAAAGCTTTTCAGTTTTATCTAATCAGAAAGAAATCCAGTTTTTGAAAATAACATTTATTTATTTTTCTGCTAACGAATTCAAGATAAAAAGTACATTCCGATGAAAATTGTACAGAACATGTTGGATTTAGCCTATTGTAGGGTTATCATACATGTATATGATGCCTTGTGGTTCTTCGACTTTCCCCTCCCGATATTTTTTGTTACCCAATAAGATTGACATAAAGAGACACCTGAAAACTGGTATTGAGGTAATATTAACATTATGCAACGTATAGGTGAAAAACATATATTTGATTGTTAGACTAATAATAAGAAAGAGCAAAACCTTGATTATTTTTTCAGTCCCAGAGCGTATGTGTGTTTCAGTTAATAATTATTCAATGACTATAATTATTTATGTAACATCACGTTTATATGTGTAGCGTATTAAATTACAGAAGATTTTTTTTTAAAGTTTTTTTTTTCAAAGTTTTTTTTTTTTTTTTAAAGTACAAAATACACATATGGATTGGTAAGACATTTTGGTTTAAACTCGTGTGTCTACATGTACAATGGTTTTAATATCGTTTGATAATAAAATTGATTACTGCATGAGCATGCACTTCGTCCTCATAGAACAATTTAAAAATGAAAATGAATATTGATATAAACCCCCACCCGACCCCTCGCCTCGCCTACCCGAACAATTAACAAATCAACAGTACCCATTAGCAACATACTTCCACTATTCAAAATTTGAATACCTTTGAAACGAATATTATTTACATATAATGGCGAGCAATATGTGTTTGTCACCATTAATGATTTTTTCGGTCTGTAACATTTATTTTGGATTCCTGCTTTCAGACATACACAAATTTATCAGCTCAAATATTCATTAAAAAAAAAAGAAAGAAAAAAGCTAACCAGACGTTGAATTTCCGAACTTATGTCTATGTATTTAATGTTATAAGCTATTGGACTGGTTTATCTTGAAGTTAAGTTTGAGTTTAATCATACAGTTACCCCGATATTAAAAGCCTTGTCAGTTTAAGCAATATCAGATGGATTATTTTTAATCTTTCTCTCAAACTGATATGATATTTTGAAATAAATCAAAACATTGCAACTGATATTAAAATGAGTACATAAACACGCGATGTTGTTATTTTAAGAAAATTGAAAACTCAGAGTAATTTATTTTAAAAACGTTTAAGTTGACACTTTACGAATCAAGATGTATGAACTTTGCCGTGGTAGGTTTGAAATCTATATACATGGACTAAATTGAGTATATTCCCCACAGGTGTTTCAGATATCGGCACGGGAGCCAACAAGGAGCACGTGTAGCGATTAAGAATTGAAATTTCAAAAGGAAGGAGAAAAATAATTTCATGCGACAAACCTTTACAACCCTCGGCGGTGTCGGTAACCGCATGCTATATATAATACGTCGTGTTTTGGGATTTCATTTAGGACTGTTTAAAATGCTAGAACGTTTTGTCTAGAAATATCGGTAATAGTTTCATATCTGTACAGAAGAGGAAAATGTGTGGTTTAATGAGAAATGGACAACACAGTTAGTAAAACATATATTTAAATGTGCTTCTTGCATCATAAAATGGATGAGATTCATTGCACGTGATTAGACATGGATATATTGCTGTGTTAATGCAAAAACAAAATGTCCGGAGGCTTAAATCCAAAGGTTTTACTCAAACGTCGGACTGTTCTACATGATGCTTACAACAAATATGGCCAGGACAGGTGAGTGTTTAGTCCATGTAGGCGAGTGTTTAGTCCATACAGGTGAGAGTTTAGTCAATACAGGTGAGGGATTAGTCAGTGTTTAGTCAATACAAGTAAAAGTCAGTGTTTAGTCCATACAGGTGAGTGTTTAGTCCATACAGGTGAGTGTTTAGTCCAGACAGGTGAGTGTTTAGTGCATATAGGTGAGAGTTTACTCCATACAGGTGAGTGTTTAGAGCATTTAGGTGAGAGTTTACTCCATACAATTGAGTGTTTAGTGCTTATAGGTGAGAGTTTACTCCAGACAAGTGAGTGGTTAGTGCATATAGGTGAGAGTTAACTCCATACAAGTGAGCGTTTAGTGCATATAGGTGAGAGTTAACTCCATACAAGTGAGCGTTTAGTGCATATAGGTGAGAGTTTAATCCATACAAGTGAGTGTTTAGTCCATGTAGGCGGGTGTTTAGTCCATACAGGGGAGTGTTTAGTCCAGACAGGTGAGTGTTTAGTCCATGTAGGCGAATGTTTAGTCCATACAGGTGAGGGTTTAGTCCATGTAGGCGAGTGTTTAGACCATACAGGTGAGAGTTTAGTCAGCACAGGTGAGGGATTAGTCAGTGTTTAGTCAATACAAGTAAAAGTCAGTGTTTAGTCCATACAGGTGATTGTTTAGTCCATACAGGTTAGTGTTTAGTCCAGACAGGTGAGTGTTTAGAGCATATAGGTGAGAGTTTACCCCATACAAGTGAGTGTTTAGTCCATGTAGGCGGGTGTTTAGTCCATACAGGTGAGTGTTTAGTCCATGGAGGCGAGTGTTTAGTCCATACAGGCGAGAGTTTAGTCAATACAGGTGAGGCATTAGTCAGTGTTTAGTCAATACAAGTAAAAGTCAGTGCTTAGTCCATACAGGTGAGGGTTTAGTCCATGTAGGCGAGTGGTTAGTCCATACAGGTGAGTGTTTACTCCATACAATTAAGTGTTTAGTGCATATAGGTGAGAGTTTCCTCAATACAAGTGAGTGTTTAGTGCAAATAGGTGAGAGTTTACTCCATACAATTGAGTGTTTAGTGCTTATAGGTGAGAGTTTACTCCATTCAAGTGAGTGTTTAGTGCATAAAGATGAGAGTTTACTACATACAAGTGAGTGTTTAGTGCAAATAGGTGAGAGTTTACTCCATACAAATGAGCGTTTAGTGCATAAAGGAGAGAGTTTAATCCATACAAGTGAGTGTTTAGCGCATAAAGGTGAGAGTTTACTACATACACATGAGTGTTTAGAGCATATAGGCGAGAGTTTACTCCATACAAGTAAGTGTTTAGTGCATAAAGGTGAGAGTTTACTCCATACAAATGAGCGTTTAGTGCATAAAGGAGAGAGTTTAATCCATACAAGTGAGTGTTTAGTCCATACAGGCGAGAGTTTAGTCAATACAGGTGAGAGTTTACTCCATACAGGTGAGTGTTTAGTCCAGACAGGTGAGTGTTTAGTCCATGCAGGCGAGTGTTTAGGCCATACAGGGGAGAGTTTAGTCAATACAGGTGAGAGTTTACTCCATACAGGTGAGTGTTTAGTCCATGTAGGCGCGTGTTTAGTCCATACAGGTGATTGTTTAGTCCATACAGGTTAGTGTTTAGTCCAGACAGGTGAGTGTTTAGAGCATTTAGGTGAGAGTTTACTACATACACGTGATTGTTTAGTGCATATAGGTGAGAGGTTACTCCATACAAGGGAGTGTTTAGAGCATAAAGGTGAGAGTTTACTCCATACAAATGAGTGTTTAGTGCATAAAGGGGAGAGTTTACTGCATACAAGTGAGTGTTTAGCGCATATAGGTGAGAGTTTACTACATACAAGTGAGTGTTTAGAGAATATAGGTGAGAGTTTACTCCAGACAAGTGAGTGGTTAGTGCATATAGGTGAGAGTTTCCTCCATACAAGTGAGTGTTTAGTCCATGTAGGCGAGTGGTTAGTCCATACAGGTGAGTGTTTAGTCCATGTAGGCGAATGTTTAGTCCATACAGGTGAGGGTTTAGTCAATACAGGTGAGGCATTAGTCAGTGTTTAGTCAATACAAGTAAAAGTCAGTGTTTAGTCTATACAGGTGAGTGTTTAGTCCAGACAGGTGAGTGTTTAGTCCATGTAGGCGCGTGTTTAGTCCATACAGGGGAGTGTTTAGTCCAGACAGGTGAGTGTTTAGTCCATGCAGGCGAGAGTTTAGTCCATACAGGTGGGAGTTTAGTCAATACAGGTGAGGCATTAGTCAGTGTTTAGTCAATACAAGTAAAAGTCAGTGCTTAGTCCATACAGGTGAGTGTTTACTCCATACAATTAAGTGTTTAGTGCATATAGGTGAGAGTTAACTCCATACAAGTGAGCGTTTAGTGCATATAGGTGAGAGTTAACTCCATACAAGTGAGCGTTTAGTGCATATAGGTGAGAGCTTACCCCATACAAGTGAGTGTTTAGTCCATGTAGGCGAGCGTTTAGTCCATACAGGTGACATATAGGTGAGAGTTTACTACATACACGTGAGTGTTTAGTGCATATAGGTGAGAGTTAACTCCATACAAGTGAGTGTTTAGTGCATATAGGTGAGAGTTTACTCCATACAAGAGAGTGTTTAGAGCATATAGGCGAGAGTTTACTCCATACAATTGAGGGTTTAGTGCATATAGGTGAGAGTTAACTCCATAAAAGTGAGTGTTTAGTGCATTTAGGTGAGAGTTTACTCCATACAATTGAGGGTTTAGTGCATATAGGTGAGAGTTAACTCCATACAAGTGAGCGTTTAGTGCATATAGGTGAGAGTTAACTCCATACAAGTGCGTGTTTAGTGCATATAGGTGAGAGTTAACTCCATACAAGTGCGTGTTTAGTGCATATAGGTGAGAGTTTACTACATGCACGTGAGTGTTTAGAGCATATAGGTGAGAGTTTACTACATACACATGAGTGTTTAGAGCATATAGGTGAGAGTTTACTACATGCACGTGAGTGTTTAGTGCATATAGGTGAGAGTTTACTACATGCACGTGAGTGTTTAGTGCATAAAGTTGAGAGTTTACTACATACAATTGAGTGTTTAGTGCATATAGGTGAGAGTTTAGTCCATACAGGTGGGAGTTTAGTCAATACAGATGAGAGTTTACTCCGCACAAGTGAGTGTTTTGTGCATAAAGGTGAGAGTTTACTCCATACAAGTGAGTGTTTAGAGCATATAGGTGAGAGTTTACTACATACACATGAGTGTTTAGAGCATATAGGTGAGAGTTTACTCTATACAAGTGAGTGTTTAGTGCATAAAGTTGAGAGTTTATTACATACAATTGAGTGTTTAGTGCATATAGGAAAGAGTTTACTCCATACACGTGAGTTAGTGCATATAGGTGAGAGTTTACGCATATAGGTGAGAGTTTACTGCATACACGTGAGTGTTTAGTGCCTATAGGTGAGAGTTTACTCCATACACGTGAGTGTTTAGTGCATATAGGTAAGAGTTTACTCCATACACGTGAGTGTTAAGTGCATATAGGTGAGAGTTTACTCCATACAAGTGGGAGTTTAGTCAATACAGGTGAGTGTTAAGTCTACACAGGTGAGCGTTTAGTCCATATAGGTGAGAGTCTAGTCAATACAGGTGAGTGTTAAGTCTGCACAGGTGAGCGTTTAGTCCATACAGGTGAGAGTTTAGTCCATACAGGTGAATGATTAGTCCATATAGATGAATGATTAGTCCATTCATGTTAGATATTTGGTACTCAATTTATTCAATTTATTTCCGCAAGTTTTACAACTTATAGGATTTGTATTTGTACAAAAACAAAATTATTTCATATAACTGGTACATTCATCACAATTCTGCAGCAACAACAACATCATCGAAATCGTTATTTTTATCACTTTCATCATATTGGTCCATACAGGTGAGAGTTTGTTCCGTACAGGTGAGCGTTAAGTCAATACAGGCAAGCGTCTAGTCCGTTCAGTTGAATAGTTAGTCCATGCAGGTTAACGTTTACTCCGTACAGGTAGGTGTTTAGTCAATATAGGTGAGCGTTTAGTCAATACAGGTGAGCGTTTAGTCAATACAGGTAAGCGTTTAGTTCATACAGGTAAGCGTTTAGTTAATACAAGTGAGCGTTCACTTGATACTGGTGAGCGTTAAGTCTACCCATACAAGTAAGATTTCAGTCTAAACAGGTGATCGTATAGGTAAGTGCAACGAAATAACGAAAACACATAATGAAATGGCACACATCAGCCATCATAGTAACCTCCCTTATTTCGTTTTGGTCATAGATGTGGTGCGGTTCTGTTGACCATGTAACTGAGTGGTTAGCTTGAGATATAATATGGCAATCTGAGGTCAAGGGCCCACTTGTATAAAACATCTCAAAGTTAAGGAAAATCTCAAGCAATGTATTTTCTATGTGAAATCTTAGACTTAAGGAAATCTCAAGAGTTGAGATGTTTTATACAAGTGGGCCGAGGTTTATTATTGTTTTTAAATAAAACAACAGCAATGCATGGTCTATATGCAGATCTTTCATGAATTCAAGGTTTTGTTATAGAAAACGGTCGATTTAGCGGATGATCGCTATGCAGAGATGTACTATCTACCCTGGTAATAAGTTTCAGCTATGTTTACTGAAATAATTGTTCGTCGTACACGTACGCTAAATTATCAAGTTCCCCAAACGAAACGGATGACTTATTGCTTTCGTTACGTTTCATTTATTATTAATCTTTCCTCCTCTTTTCCGTTTTTAAATCTGTTTCCGGTATTCTTTTCTTCTCCGATTGGTAATTTAACATGGACGCTGTGACCTATAATTGATTGATTCATTTATGGTATGTTCGACAAGGTGATGTCATCGGTCCCATATTATGTCTGATTCATTTGGAATTGGGGTACTAATGTAACGGTCCTTCAATATACATAGTTTTAGTATGAATGTGACGTGAGCGGTTGAAATAAAGTCAGTTTAAACGGATTTTCTTTCGAAGTTCACATTTTTCGTTTTCATTCCGGAAAAGGGACGTACCAAACCAAGACCTAGATACACAAAATGGTCAATTCCGGATATTCCACTAATGGATATAAATGCGCTAATATTATGTACATAATGCTATAGAACGAGTTTACGATGACGCCAGAAGCTGTCATGTGATACACATAGATTATACCGCTGTCTGGAGGTAAATATTACAACGAATATCATTTGCAAAGCGTTTTACGTTCTCTAAATCCCTGGTTGGTCGAGTAGTGGCGTCTGATCGTCTATGATTACTAGCCCTTAACTACTGGGTCGCGGGTTCGAGCCTTACGTGGGGCAGTTCCCAGGTAATGCCGTTGGTCGGGGCTTTTTCTCCGGGTGCTCTAGCTTTCCTCCACCACCAAAACCTTGCATGTCCTATACATGACTATAGCTGTTAAAAGGACGTAAAACACAAACTCTAGACCCCTGAAATATATCATGGCAAAATTGAAAGCGAGCGGTTGGTCTTCAGGGGAGATAAATCTAGTTAAAATTAGGATGTTAAGGTGAATTGAATACTAGCTACAGAGAGAGGCGCCGAGACGAGGTTGTCCTTTCCCGCCTCCTGATGGGTCACTGAAACGTGAAGATCAGCCTCAATGCATAGCGTGTCAGGAACCATTTACAGTAAAACACTTGTTATTAGATTGTGTCGACCTTCAGTCAACTCGAGAACATTTCTATAATAACATTACATGTCTTAAATCTCTTTTCGAAAGCATAACCGTCTCTTCAATTTTAGGCTATTTGAAAGCTGTTAGTCTTTTTATCAAATGTGAGTCACCATAGATACTTTCAATATTCAAATTGATGTTTGTCTTTTACCTTTAAAATTGTTTGATGTTTTTATTTTGCATTTGTTTTTGTCGACCGTTTGTTGATCCTTATGACCCCACCTGTGTTGATGGGCCGTTAATCATTAAATAATAATAATAAGAGGA
Organism: Mizuhopecten yessoensis; assembly: GCF_002113885.1. Lineage (NCBI taxonomy): Eukaryota > Metazoa > Mollusca > Bivalvia > Pectinida > Pectinidae > Mizuhopecten > Mizuhopecten yessoensis. Next base: position 1,192,934 of record NW_018405136.1, read on the forward strand.
TGTAAAAGTAATCAATGTGGTATTTTTATGAAATTATCCCAAGTGTATTTGTATGGTTGTTCTTGTATTCTTCATTTATCTCTGTACATTTTCAGAAACAGATACAACAGCGCCTCCTGGCGGTCAGAAAACCAGGTTCGGTACAAAGTGATTGATTTTTCCCGGGTATCTCCGGACAAGGCACCGTTTCTTTTGACGACGCTTGATTCGAAACGGCACACCCCACAGTCAAAGCATATTTTCCACATACATAGGGTAAATCAAAAGGTATGTACCTGTCTCCCCTTCCATAACTATACAGTACACATGTATATTTCTTCTGTAACCGCGAACCCAAACCCGGTCCATACACTATCCCTATAATCAACCTGACAGGTCGGGGTCGGTAATGGAGGGAAACTTAACTTAATGTTAAATCCCCCTATACACCGACACTGCAAAATTTGGAATTTGCTTTTGTGTCCTCTCCTTGGGGACACAACAGCGACCAAAGTAAATATGCTACAAATATTATCTCTTCCTACCAACCTTGCCGTGTGTGTGTGCTTTTTTCAAAACCCCTTTTATCACCTAACGCCTGCTTTACAATAAATACATTACCTTTGGTCTAAGCTTAAACATTCACCTAAGGAGGAAAGGTTGTGTCTTTTGTCCCCGGGTAAGGACAAACCAATATTCCAAAGTATGGATTTTTTCTCCCTGCTGTACGTTCAGTATTTAGGGTAATCACAAAACTGATTAACCTATTGTTAGTGAATTGCGATCTCTTGGAATACTGTGCTGGGTGCCTCTATGCACTTATCTAAGTGAGGTAGCACTCAAACACCGGCATCAGATTCGCGCTATGGCAGGGAGGCAAATAGAGAAGTAAAACATATTTTGAGTCTAAAAAGATTGAGGGTAAATTACATGATGGCGTAATGAAAAGTTACGCCAAAAAATATCTATCAAACAAAAAAGTCTCTGATAGCATTCCGGTAATACTGATTTGTCAAAATCAAATAACAGTTATCCAAATAAGGGGGATAACTCTTACACAAATAATATGAAATATAGCATACACCCTTAAGGAACTACTACATACAAATACACTGCATGCAGTCTATATCTTCTATACACATATTACTTTTAGTAAAGCTAAAATCTCTCTACTTTAGCGATCGCATTGAGTTCCTAATCGATTGGGATTTGATCGATTTCACAATTTAGATTCCCTGTGTAACTTCTGACTGAGACTATAAAGAATCCTATCGGAATACTGATAAATGTATATACTATTGATTACGCTGTGTCATTCACTATACGAACGTTAGTAATACCTATACAACTCCACAGTTATCGACGGGGTCACTTCAATCTTATAATTAAACGGTTAAAGCAGTCTTATAAACTCTTTATCGTTCTTATTTAAAGCATAACAATATTAAAATAAATACATATTTTTTGTCTCAACAATGGGAAATGAAATGGTACGGATTTCTACACAATATATAGATTTTCTGTTCATAAGAATCCTAGCTTAACGTTATGTATGGTCGTGGATTCCATTTCATAACATGACATATAATTGTGTTCCAAATATGAAAAAATAATCGATAATGAATATTGAAATATTTTGATGTTATTGTGGTGTTCACAAGACTTCATATTGACCCTGTTATTAGTCATTGTAGAAAACAAACACAAACATACCACAAGCGATAGGAACGATTGTAGCGTTCGAGTGCTTCCCATTAGTCGTTCTGATCGATTAGAACAAGATTGGTCGAAATGGAACAGTGGAACTTTAAAACGCAAATCAGTGTAATTATAGTATTTCATTCCTCCATTTCACACGCAGTTTCACAAACTTACATACATAAACTGGATATGGAAATAACCTTTTATTTATTCACCTCCAAAACACTGATAGTCTAGCGTATTTTCTTTAACGAAATTATAGGTTTTTTTCTTCTAATAATTAACATCATTTTTGACACATGCGTTAGCAAGTGTCTAGGGGATCGCGCATACTACGAAATTTGCTTAAAAAGGAACTGCACTTTTTAAAAAAAAATTCTACAGATCGGCAAGTATGGATTGTAGAAAGGTTTATATAACACAACCAGTGAGGTTTTTATGTATGACTTCTCGATGACTAGTGCATGTGTACTCTATAATCTTCATTAGACAAATATCAAGTGAAGCGTTTGTTTGTTTGAGTGGTCTTACCTCTGCTTCACTACCGAGTAGTTCGGTTATCCAGCAGACGAAGAACAGACAGGCTAAGTGGACTTGGTAAAGTGTGTAGCGGAGGAATAGAAAAGGATGACAGAGCAGAGAAGGAGAACTAATTTACAACGCTTACTTAGTAAGACGACTCCTTGGTTTAATGTTCGCCTAAATTTTGTTTTAACGCTGTTGACACGTAGTCGCTTAGCAACGCCACGCCCCGACGCAACCGGAAGAGGAACACGAAGCCGCCGCGAATTACACCGGCTCCAGACTAACCTATACAATTTTGTTTAGTCTATACATTTTTGAATTGGGTGGGGGCAATGTAATGTCTATTAAAGAGGATATAATTCTAACGGCCAAAACAAACCTAACCCTATCCTCAGGGTCGGCGTTATCACGTCACGCTTCTTCGAAAATACTCGGAGCGGTCTTTTCCCAGCGATGCGTATTCAATGGTCATACAGCGTACTAGTCATCGAGACGTCACCCCTACACCCTTTACTGGTTGTGATAAATGAACCTTTTTACAATCGCTCTATTGTGTAACACCATTAATGTCCATAGCTTGTTTTACTACACATATAACATACCTGGCACGTCAAACTAAACCGATCTGCGTGGTTCCATCGGTCGAGCCAATTAATGGCAACACATTTAAAGTAAACAGTCAATCATAAAGTCGGGTTTTACTTATCAAATATGGCTGCGAATAGGTCCTAATCCATAGGTAAGTTGTGTGAAACATTTTAACAGTACATAGATTGTTAAAATCTACATTTGCACTGGTAAACTGATGGAATCAATATTAAATTGTTCATATCATTTTTTAAACCTGTAATTATTGTATTAATTTAAGTTGTAATTGATAAATATTATTGATATAAAACCATAAGTATACGCTGTCGGTTCAGTAGAAATGGTGCTTTATCACAACTATTAAGGATTTTCATATATATCGTTATGTTAACAAGCTATCGAAAGCAGTCAAAGTTCATTTAGAACGTCAGGTTTCTCCCGACACCATTACACACGAAAAATGAATTTGAAATGTGTTCCATAGTTTACAACCTAAGCTGTGCAGGGCAAGTTTTGAGACTGATCGGAAAACAACATGGTCGACAGGCAGTCATCTTGGATTTTGATAGTGAAAGTTTGTTATCGCTATTTCTCGGGAAGACCCAGAGGGATTTTCTCAAATTTTATATGTAAGTTCTCCTTGGTCCTTAGCTGTGCAGGGCAACTTTTGAGACTGATCGGATAAACAACATGACCGACAGGCAGCCATCTTGAATTTTGATAGTGAAAGTTTATTATCGCTATTTCTCGGGAAGTACGGGAGGGATCTTTTTCAAATTTTATATGTAGGTTCCCCTTGTTCCCTTGTTGTGCAGCAGTGCCTGAAATGGACGGTCTCTCGCTTGCCAATGGCGATTTAAGTCTTGCTCAGGCGACCAAAAGTTGTCAAAAGTGAAGTAGTAACTGGCCAAACAAAATAGTTTAGGCTGTTGAAAAAATTTCAGATTTTCTATATAAATACTGCCAGGGTGTCTTCTTGTGTATTTCTTTTTGGGAAGACCTGAATGGAGTGGAACATGTCAGGTTTTAACTAGGGTTGAAAAATTAAAAATATAATGTTTCATTCTGTTTTACATATAACAAACATTGTCATGTTAAATGAAATTTAAATGTGCTGAAGCATTGTGTTAAATGCTGTTGAAATATTTCTTGTCAGAATTATTTGGGCCACCAATATGTCAATTGGGCCAGTGCTTCAAATTCTTTACTCGCCCCAAAAATTGTTTTTGGGCCAGCCAATGCAGGTTCCCCACTATCCTTTATTTTTCATGTTTACTTTTGAAACTGATCAGTTAAACAAAATTGCCTACCCACAGCCGTCTTCGATTTTTGACATTGAACGTTTGGTAGTACTATTTCTCAGGAATAACTTGAGGGATCTTTCTCAAATTTGATATGTAGGTTGCCTTTGATCCCGTATATTCTGAGACTGATCATAAACACAAAATGGCTGAAGGAAGAACTAAACAGATCTTTCTCATATTGCAATGATCAATTCTATTTAATTCACATTATGTACTGTACTAGTAAATATGTGAAATGACAAACTCACTTTGAAGGTTGGCTTTCATACACATCAGTATTAAGTTTAGATCAAAAGTTACCTCAAGGTGCATTGACTATTAACGTGACTCGATCAAACAGATTAGAGGAAAGAAGAGAAAGATCGAACTGACAAAGAACTAATAAAGATGGTACAATGGTGGGCACCAAGATCCCTCTGGGATCTCTTGTTTCGTATACGGAAAGTGTCGATGATTCCCGATCGGGGTGTGTGTGTAGGTAGGGATGGTGTAGGGATGGGTGTGGCAGGTGTGTGTGTAGGTAGGGATGGTGTGGGGGATGGGTGTGTGTGTAGGTAAGGACGGTGTAGGGATGGGCGTGGCAGGTGTGTGTGTAGGTAGGGATGGTGTGTGGGATGGGTGTGTGTGTAGGAAGGGGTGTTGTAGGGATGGGTGTGACAGGTGTGTGTGTAGGTAGGGATGGTGTGGGGGATGGGTGTGGCAGTAACAAGAATTGCAAACGCTGAATTAATCCTTCTTAACATGTACAGGTTCAGGGAAAGACTTGCTTTACTGTGTCTCATTTTATGATCGTAAGAGGCGACTGAAGTGCCCCCCCCCCCTGCAGAATCGGTGGTGATTTCTTCCTTGCCTTTTGGTTAAGGGGACACTGAAGAAACCAAGAATATACCTGATGTATCCTACTGGGGGAGGGAAGCTGTGGAACCAGGGGGTGTTCTCGCGATTTGGAATTAACCAAAATGTATCTGCTCTCCCCATTGTGTCACTCGGAATCTTGTTCGTTTTCTATCTTTCCTGTCTTGTTTATTCTGATTTCTGTGTCTGGTGACATTGACAGAAGTATAATAACAGATCAATAAGGTCACGCTTAGCAATGGTAACTTGGTTTACATGTAAGTTAAGACATTGTGTTAAGTAAGACGGGGAAAGGAGGGTTACTTTGCTAAATTTGTAAGTCCCTGCAAAGGTGAGACCATATAAGGACTAAGATAGGAAGGAAAAAATAACATCTCGGCGTGTAAGTTTTTATATTGTTGCTGATAATTTTCATAAAAAGTGGTATTTCCTACCAAATACTAACCAAACAATATGTAGATCAACAAACAACAAATCCAAAAGTACACTATTTTAAATTTAAGAATATCTTATTTAAAATATAACGATATTTTATTGAAATGCTTTTAGAACATATTATTGAGAATCTGATAATGAATTATTACAAATGAGAATTCACACGTAGATTATTATTCAAAACCTGAGAATAAATTATTTAAAACTAAGCACTGTATTTTGGCGGTAAATATTGAAGGAGAATACAACATTAAAAATCTGAGAATCCTCATATCTAATCTGAAAATACATACATTATTGAAAATCTGCGAATTCGAACTCGATAACCTAAAATTTCTTAATTAATTGAAATGTTTCTTTTTCAAGCAAATACCATCTTAACAGACGTGAAAGGTAAAGGGTCACCTTCCCAACCACGTGGGGTGTCTCTAAGTACTCTGCTTTCCTTCCACAAGAACCCCCCTTAGCGTTGCAACCGGAGAAACGAGAGTGATTTTTATAAGTTACAAACATTAATGTGTTTAATTATTTTGTGGCAGATTTTAATTGTGAATATAGGATAACGGTGACTTTCTAGCTTCTCGCTGGTAGAGCGTCTGACTAGGAACCTAGGGATGGCGGTTCGATCCCCGGTGGAAGCACACTATTATTTTGTCTATTACAAATGGTGTCCGTGGTTCTCCATGCGGTGATACGGAGTTAGAAGCTGGGTTGTGGTGTTCGAGGGGGAACACATTTAAAAATGGAAGTAGTGTTGCAGATTTAAAATTTTACATACAGAATTTCGGTGGCCTTCTAGCTTCGTGTTGGAGGGAATTTCCCTTTAGCTCAGCGGTAGAGCGTCCGACTAGGAACCTAGGGATCGAGGGTTCGATCCCCGATGGAAGCACCCTGTTCTCTTTCCTGTTACAATTGTTATAAAACAAATCAAAGTTTTATCTAAATTCTATGCGACAGACAATGGGGAACGGTTGAACAAATATAAATATATATATATATATATATTCAGTAACACGCCTGCTTGTTTCAATCAATTGATGAGCAACCTATTTGGTACGTGTATTTACAAGCAAGCTTTCATATATTTAGCCGATATGTACAGTCCAGACATGGCCAGATGATCCCAAGGATATGGACAAAAAGAACAATGGGACGTCCATATATATGACGTCATTCAAGGAAAACCCGTGGCCGCAAGTTCCTAAATTTGTTCATAAAAACAAAGACACGAAAGCAGAGGGAATAGGTAAGTAACGACGGAAAAAATAACTAATAAACGAAATAAAAGTGGAGGGAAGAAATAAGTTAAGACTGCCATGCCTCAGAAATGATTTCACAATGTTTGAGATTAAGCGGTCATTTTAAATACTTTTGAATGTGATGTAATTTCGTAGGCTAGCGCAATTGTAATTCAATCCAATTACCGTAGCGGTTATTCATTTGCCCCTGGTTTTTACCAGTCACATTTATACGATTTGCGAAAAGTCGCTTTATCGATTAAACAATGAACATGTCTAAAATACCATGGCGTCCTCACACTTCTGGCAACCACTAAAAAAATAAATATTAATAAATCGAAAAAAATCAAATTCTCTATCGTTTACTTTTAAATTAATGTATCGAAACAGCATATACTTCATTTTTCAAATACTGTATTTGTTGTTTTTTCAAGCAATTATTTTGAACGGTTAATGGTTAAATTATGTCTAACATATAATTCGTGCCCCATGGCGGTATTTGTTTATATCATGTTGTAGTTGTCGTTAATTTATTGAAAGTTTAAAGTATTCTTTTTGTTTCAAGTGCCATTTAATCTTCCTGCCGAAAATTTTGACGTCAGATCAGAAATGATGTTGCCCGTTTGTGAAACAGTAAGTATGATGTGTTTATCTTACCCCCGACAAGGAAATCTCCCCAAAAAGCTCACTGCTAGAATTTTCCATCCCTTTGATTCTTGCTCGTACCCAGACGCGACATTTGGCGTCATGGCCCACACTCTCGATAACTATGCTGAGTTTACCGCTTTAGTACAGAATCTATGGCTTATCGAAACTCTTTACACAAGCAATATCAATTAAAAGTTGACAAAATGAAACTTGATGTAAGTTTTTTTCAAATAGTAAGGGTAGTTTTAACTGTTTCAAATTAACCAATCACCCGCATCGTTTTTATTTCAGACACAGATTCCATCTGCTCCGAATCCACATAAGTACCTGCTCCGGAGGAGGAAGGTGCCTCCCTCGTTTCAATGTAAGTCGGCGAAGTACGACTGGTTGGCATTCCGAACAATATCTTATATGATAATCATTGCAAAATGTAATTTAAAAAAACCCCGAAATACATTTGCCAAAAGTTTTAATATAACGATATCATTCAGTTAGATATCGCGTTGTTCCTCACACTCATATATTATCTGATACTATTTGTAGCCTCTGGCATATTCTACAACAACAAGGGAGAACCCATGCAGTCCCAGTCTGAAGACCGTCCCCATTCAAGACCTCCGCCCATGAACGACAACTCTGCGCACGTGAGCATCACTAGTCTGTGCGGACACGACTTCACGCGGAGGCGATACATAGCGCCACCTTCCGGTATCTTAACCGTCACTAGTAAGTACCATTGCGTCATGTACCTTCCAGTTTGTTAGTACGTGTTGTTTTCCAGAGCGCCACCTTCCGGTATCTCAGTTGGTGTTATTGTATATTAGGGTCGCAATCAAAAAGTACCAAGCAAAGCTAGAGGGCCACCTACTGATCTAGGTCTTCTAAAAAGTAGACGTATGTGTACAACCTGGAGATGAATTATGGGGTGATGGTGTGACAAAACAATCTTTTAATGTTGAACAACTTGTCTGTGCTATTAATTCATTAGAAATGTAATTTCTGTTGATGTAAGGTAGATTATAAATTGTATATACATGTGTAGCGGAACGGAACTGGGTCGATCGTCGGCGACCAGATGGCTCAATTGGTAGAGCGTCCGTCTAAAGTTCGGAGGGTCCCGGGTTCGAACTCCGGTCTTGCTGTTACATTTTCTCTTTCTCCTGTTACACAATTGGCGAGCTTGCCAGCCATTGTTTCAAGCATTGGGAGTATGCTTAGCAAGGGGATACCCGAAGTTGGGTTGTAAATATATATAGTTTTGTCTTCGGGGGCGAAAACTTAGAAAAAGGAGGGAGGAATGTAGCGAAACTGGAATTGGTCGATCGTAGGCGACCTGGTAGCTCAAATGGTAGAGCGTCCGTCTAGAGTTCGGAGGGTCCCGGGGTCGAACTCCGTTCTGGCAGTTACACTTGTCTTTTTCTCCTGTTACACATGAACAATAGCCATAATAGTATATGTTCAATAAATAAATAAATTACTTTTCAGATTTTGATGGGGGCGCCAAGGCGATCGGCAGTAATCGGTTTGACGAGAAATACCTGCCTTTTATCCGGGCCAAGTCTGTCATCTAATTCTCCTCTTGTAATTTACGATCCGACTACCGGAATTGTGCTTTACGGACTCTTTATGTTAGAATGGATGTGCTTGTCCACCATAATTTAAAATAGATAGTTGAACAATATTATTTATAAATGCTTTATTTTTACGGCAACTGTGATAATAGGAAATTGTAAAGTTCGATATTTCATAAAAAGATATTCTTCTGGTATTTTGTTCTATGTTGTTGTATATTATAAGATCGATTATATGAAAAACACGCATCCTTATAGATATATTTATTTGTTATGAATTTTGAATAAAAAATATATCTTTACAGCGACTTGTTTGTTTTTCTGTTTTTTAAAAACTGTTTTTATGAACATTCCGGGGTCCGTATTCATGAACCGTTCTTGTGCTCAATCTTATATCCTGTGCTTAAGGTCAATTTCTTGCTCCTGTGATAAATGATTAAAGTTCATTTTGTCAATGATTTGAAATGATCTTGGAGAGAGACTTTTGTCACTCATACCTATGAGTCATGTCGCAGATATCGAAAGAAGAAGAAGAAGAAGACGACTTAAAACCGAATACCGTTTTTATGATTACACCTGACTTTCACAGTTCCCGAGCATGATAATGGTTTCAGGAATACAGGCTTAGGAATTTAATCAAATTACTGCCTTTAAACGCCTCTTGATCTTTCCGCTTAGACATAAAATGTGTTGCTTATGACATACCTTGCAAATCATGCTTATGCGCATGCGTCAACATTGTTGGAAGACCTCAACAACAACAACAATATTCTAGAGGAGCATTCGTTTAGGTTTCTGTCACACTGGCCGGGGGAAAAAAGAAGAAATTTTGTCTGGAGCTTCTCTTCTTAATTACAAAATAGTGTTCCCCATTTCCCCCTCTCGATCAAAGTGACGAATTCAGGTCAAAGTTTAAGTCCTTTGTTAACATTTTCACGGGAGTCCGCTTTTCAAGTGATGCACATTTCAATTTACACAGGGACCTGGGAATATTTGGACATAAACTAAGGTGTTCAGAGAAAGTTTACACGTTTTAGGGGTTTAGATCAACTTTCGGCAAAAAAAAGCGACACGGAACATGCAAAATTACTCTGAAAACCTTATTTTGCACACAATGTAGGTCAAAATATAGCTGTAACAAATGATTAGGTCCCTGTGTCATTTTATACATACAACACCAATTCAAAGAGGTGTGTCATGGGTTATATTAAGACTCCCATTTCAAGATCAAAGTCACAAAATTGAATTCAAAATCAATTTCAATTCTTCCTTTCGGGAGCATAAATTCTTTATTATATATTTGTTATTAACAAAACTTCCTTGACCTATAAATAGCCGCGGGAACCGTAAGTCAATGTCCGATCGATACTTTCCTTTTGAAAATTTTAAATGTAAAAACAAAAATAAAAGCCCGGTCGGACCTTAGAGCTAAGGTGGCCGCAGCTAACTGATCAAGTACCACCAAACGGTAGGGGCCATTTTGATCTTAATCCTAATTCGATATATCTCAATCTTTAGTCATTCAAAAGTTATTTTAATGACAGAATTAATGAAACTAAATAGACAAACAGAATGTGAAGAACATGACTTTTTCGTATTAATATGTCACAGAAAAAGTATCTTGTCTGGTTGTAGACTTTTAAAGCGGAGTGCAACAGAATATTTCAGGGACGTCCGCTTTAAAAGGATCATATCAAATAAAGGTAAAAGTTGAAATCTCGTTTTACTTTTTTCTTTTTTAGAGCAAATTGCCTTCACTACCTAAGATGGAACGTCATAGGCTTATAGGCAATGTGACGTAAATGATGGATCTCAGAAGAATTTTCGTTACATATGAGATTTATGAAACGACCTTATCTCTAACACAAATCACAGGTATAATGTGTAAGGTAGCTTATATAACCTTAACTCTAACACAACACAGGTATAATGTGTAAGGTAGCTTATATCCGTAACTATAACACAAATCACAGGTATAATGTGTAAGGTAGCTTATATAACCTTAACTCTAACACAAATCACAGGTATAATGTGAAGGGAAGCATATATAACATTAACTCTAACACAACACAGGTATAATGTGTAAGGTAGCTTATATCCTTAACGATAACACAAATCACAGGTATAATGTGTAAGGTAGCTTATCTCCTGAACTATAACACAAATCACAGGTATAATGTGTAAGGTAGCTTATCTCCTTAACTATAACACAAATCACAGGTATAATGTGTAACGTAGCATATATCCTTAACTCTGACAAAAATCACAGGTAAAGTGTGTGATGAAGCATATAACCTTCATTCTAACACAAATCACAGGTATAATGTGTAAGGTAGCTTATATCCTTAACTATAACACAAATCACAGGTATTGTGTTTAAGGAAGCTTATCTCCTTCACTATAACACAAATCACAGGTATAATGTGTAAGGTAGCATATATCCTTAATTCTAACGCAAATCACAGGTATAGTGTGTAAGGTAGCTTATATCCTTAATTCTAACGCAAATCACAGGTAGAGTGTTTAAGGTACCTTATCTCCTTCACTATAACACAAATCACAGGTATAATGTGTAAGGTAGCATATATCCTTAACTCTTACTCAATCACAGGTATAATGTGTAAGGTATCATATATCCTTAATTCTAACGCATATCTCAGGTAAAATGTGTAAGGTAGCATATATCCTTAACTATAACACAAATCACAGCTGTAATGTGTAAGGTGGCTTATATCCTTAACTCTAACACAAATCACAGGTATAATGTATAAGGTAGCATATACCCTTAACTCTAACACAAATCTCAGGTATAATGTGTAAGGTAGTATATAACCTTCATTCTAACACAAATCACAGGTATAATGTGTAAGGTAGTATATAACCTTCATTCTAACACAAATCACAGGGATAATGTGTAAGGTAGTATATAACCTTCATTCTAACACAAATCACAGGTATAATGTGTAAGGTAGTATATAACCTTCATTTTAACACAAATCATAGGTATAATTAGTAAGGTAGCTTATACCCTTAACTATAACACAAATCACAGGTATAGTGCTTAAGGTAGCTTATATCCTTAACTATAACACAAATCACAGGTATAGTGTTTAAGGTAGCATATATTCTTAACTCTTACTCAATCACAGGTATAATGTGTAAGGTATTATATATCCTTAATTCTAACGCAAATCTCAGGTATAATGTGTAAGGTAGCTTATATCCTTAACTATAACACAAATCACAGCTGTTATGTGTAAGGTAGCTTATATTCTTAACTCTGACACAAATCACAGGTTTAAAGTGATAGGTAGCATAATGTATATCTCAACACTAACACAAAACACAGTGACGTATTATGTGACAGTTAGCACATAACCTTGACTCTTAACAAAAAACCCAGAAGTGTAGCAAAACAAATATCCTCAATGTAGTTTAATAAAGTTTTAAATTGAAAGATCCGAGAAGTAATTTAAAAGACAAGCTTAAATATGTTACGATGATCATACTGAACAGTTTTATTACGATGGCTGTAATATATAGAACTATAACATATGGTAAAAATACAACTTTGTGCAGACCAATATTTATATAAAGTCAAAACTTTTCATAGGATCAGAACGGATTTAGGCATAGGCATAGACACGAGAGGACTGGTATAGGTATAGGCTATTGTCACTAGGAGGATTGATATAGGCATATGTTAGTGTCACTAGGAGGATCGATGTAGGCATAGGCTGGTGTCACTAGAAGGATTGCTATAGGCATAGGCTATTGTCACTAGAAGGATTGCTATAGACATATGTTGGTGTCACTAGGAGGATTGATGTAGGCATAGGCTGGTGTCACTAGGAGACGACTGAAGAAATCATACAGACAAAGTCTAATGTCCAGCCCCTCTGCTTTTTAAACGTGTAAAATAAAATTGAAGTTGAAAAGAAAGACCATTATATTTCAATGTCAAAATTACCTACAAGCTAGCTTTATCATAGGTTATGAGACAGATAAAAGCAATTTGTGTTCAAAGGGAGGTAACTGCAGAATAACTTTAAACCGATTGACGTTACAGTAACATATTCCAAGATTTATAGTTCAAGGGGAAAAGGACATTAACGATAACTCCGAACATCTTTTCCAAAAAATCCTTGTAGGGCCGTATAAGATCTTTGGATACAAAACCGATTTTGATGTGTTTGTGTGTATCAAAGGAAAGTAGCCGGAGAAAAATATTGTACCAATAACGTTCACTTAAACTACAATATAAGAACAATTATCATTCTGAAAATATGTTGAATGCATGAAAACAACTCCTGTCTTGACCGTTTAAACATGTCGCCACACAAAGTATTAACTGTCAAGTTTATAGGGCCACACGCATCTTGAATTTTGACAAGTTAATTGTATTGGAAATTAATATTTTTTTTTGGCGATTCAGTCGTCATCTGATGAACTGGAGCTGCTGTCCTCTTCCGGTTCCGGTTCAGGCTCCGGTTCAGGCTCCGGTTCCGGTTCTTCAATAGGATCAGTCATGACTTCTGCATCCGCTGTTTCCAATTCTGTCATTACTTCTACTTCCGCTGTTTCTAGCTCAGTGTTTGTTTCGACTTCTTTCGGATTTGAGAAAATGTATTTCAATTGCTTCTTTACTTTCTTACAGTTTTTCTCGTGAACTTTCCCTCCTTCTACATCCTCCATAATGTCTTTGAGATACCGCCAATCGCGGCAGCAGACGGATGACACAGAAATTCCCGCCTTTTTCATTTCACGTAATCCCTCTCTGTTATCCTCCTCCTCGTCGCCATCTCCATCCACGCCGCGAAGTTTCACAATTTTCAAAGAAACATGAACGGTCTTTTCTTGCTCATGAAGTGAAAGTATGAACTCGCTGAAAGGTTTCGAAAACGATACCAGTGGTGAGAAATTCATGTATAATTCCATATTAATATCATCCCCCTCTAAAACAAACGGTTCGTTTGAAATCCATTCTAAGAACTTTTCTTCTGCTTTTTGTTCATCTTCAGCCTCGGAATGAAATATGTTAGTCTGAGCTTGCTTCCCGCCATCTTTGCTTACGACACAAACAGACACTGAATCTTCCGGAAGTTCCTCCTCCTTACATCCGGTATCCCACAGGATGTAGAACTCTGGCCGGTATAGAAGTCTCTCGTCCGCCATCTTGGATTATTTTAACTACAAAAGTAACAGTTGTATCAAATAAATCGAATATTGTTTTATTTTGCAGAAAAAGCGTCTCGAATATTTTACAAATGACTTGGGATGGGTCATGTTTGGCCTCATAAAAAGTTAAAAAAAAAATCAACTTGAATTTTTATACACCAATTTCTGTTATGAACATCATATTGGTTAATTTGGGATATCTTTCTTGGTGAGGATATTTTCCAATGTGCATGCGAAGATGACCTACCATAGCAACGAAATTGCATTGCTTTGCAGAAATAGCCAAAATATGGTGTTTTTGGACATTAAGCGTGCATGGGACAAACACAACTTCCTTTCTATGAATGAACACTGGTATGACTATTTAAACATGTCAAATATTTATTTGGTGTAAACGGAGGCTTTCAAAATTAAAGAGCGTGTAGTTAATTTTGTTCAAAATAGCCAATTTTCAACCAAATTGCACACAACAGACGACATTCACGCATTTTATTATGAAAATGCAGGTTTTTGTCTCTCTTTGTAGTCTCCTAAACCAGTTGTCAAATGAATTTGAAATTTTATATTTGCCTATTTCATTTACTTTAGGTCACGAATATAACAACTAATTCAAAATTCCCGACGAGATGGAACATGAACCTTAATGCCCCCTAGTCCTTTGTCATGTACACGTTTTGAAGCTTACACTTAAATGCCTCTGATCTCTCAACTATCAACGGATCATTTTGATTGGTATTAAAGAGAAAATGCAATGCTACAAACTAAATATTCATACCGACATAATTATAGAATGTTGTGAATTTTTATATGCAAATTGTGAGAAAAGTGAATTAACTCATAACGGGCAGGACTTATTGTGTGCTGTTTATAACAAAAAAACTAAGATTACATTTTCTACCATAAATTATTTTGTATTGCTGATATTTGCAATGTTTAAGAAATTTTATTAATCATTTTTATATTTGTACAAATAACCTACCTTTATTTAAAATATTTGAAGTAAATAACATTTATCTATTGACAATGATAATAATATTGAAATTCTTTGTTTGGGTTTTTAATGAAACTCATCTCAGAATCACCATATGTATAGAGATGTTTATTAAATATCTCTTTATGCTGAAACATAAAATTCTTTTAACTCTAAATTGTTTTTCTAATATCCAATTTTAGAGTACAACTACCCTTTAAACATTACTTGAGGTACAAATGTGCAAATTATCGCTGTGAAAAAGCATGACCTTTTTTTTTTTTTTTTTTTTTTTTTTTACAGATATCTACGAATCGATTGTTTACATAATATGATTGTCTGACATTAACGCTTTAAATATCTTTATATTTAGATTTTCTTTAGACGTTCAACTTGTCGATGTGCTGTTCAAAGTAAATCAAAACTCAACCGTCTTCCTGTGACTGTGACAGTTCCTTGGACATTAAACTCCGATCATTAAGATCAAAACTCAAATATCGATAAATCAGCTTGGTCTGCATCTTATTAAAAAATAGTAACAGCAAATACGTAGTCATGTATTTTAACTCGATCACCCCTGAAGACACAATTGAACTCTTCCAATTCAAAGGTTGGAATAGTTCATTATGAAATTTCAGGGGTGGATGCGTTAAATACCTAGAACCAGCGGTAACCAGTCCTCCATATGATATAGGTGATATGTATTGCCTCTATACGTGTGACTGTGTCTGTACGTGGGTGTATACGCTTTCTCTACACACCTGTGCCACAGGAACATGCGAATTGTGAACACCTGGTATATCGAGATATATCGTGATATGAAGACAATACTATTAGACGTGCTCAAAATTAACAAGTACAAGCTATCATTGAGGGTGGCATTTCACCGAGAGTTGCTCAAAATCTACATGCCACGTGCAATAAGGTCAAATAAATATACGTACTGTTACAAATTCTCAGGTCCCTGTGACTTGTAATTCTGACTGTGTCAGCATATATATATGTTTATCATGTACATGTTGTTATTTCGGGCACTACACATTTATACTAGGCCTAACTTCCACCTCCGAGACATATACTAAGTCAGAATTATAGCATACAACACGAAGGGAAATCACAGTAAGGTACTTATTTTACCTGTACAACTTACCTGTCGGACTTGTGAGCTCTGCAATGCTGTCCCGGTCTCTACCTGTATTACAAAGATGGCGGACACAGGTGTAAAATATTTTCACAGCAAAGAGCGCTGTATTGTTTACATGCTATGTAGAAGTGTAAATAACCACAACTATGTCGCGTATAATTGGCTGTAATTTTCTAGTCACACGTGTGCCACATTGAACGCATGAAGCCTATCCCTTCCTCCTAGTGCTGGAGGCGCTCAAGTAATGATACGTTAACAATTCATTATCATGAAATGTTTAATTCATTTTCTGCATATGATTATAACAAGGTTATAATTGCTCAAAATTTTAGTATACAATAAAAGAAAAATGAAATCTCAAGGGTCGAACTAGAAACATATCAATTTGAAATCACAGATTTCACTGCAGTGTGGTTTTCGGTTTATACAGTAAACCTCCCCTTATTTTCCTTTTGGACAAAACTGTACATGTACCACAGTTGGCTCCTGACACTTCCATTGGCTAGGTACGTACCTCTGCAGTCGAATCCTTAGTTCGAATCCTGGTCTAAAATTGCTAGATTTATACGTTTAGTACACTATTTTTTAATTTATTATATTTTTTATTTCATATTTATCATCTTTTATAATAAAAACAAGTCCTGCATGGTATGGTTTTCTTTTCGGAAATTATTTATCAAAGCTATAGTAATGCTAGGAAAATTAATTTCCAATACTTTGTTCCACTTTTTAGCAGTGGTGCGAGCATCCTTAAGCTCCAAACAAGTACAAGACAAAGACAAATTTTGATTGATGATATCTCACTTTATTGTAATATTTCTCTAAATGTTATGTTATTCTGTACAGTTCTCCGAACTTGTCTGATGAAGACAATGAAAATATCTTCCATATAGTCCAAACCTACATTAAAAATAGTAACAGATGTTAAGGTCAGTAGTATTATCGTATCATCTCTATCTCTTATTCTTCTCAATTTCTTTTTCTTCCTTTAATTCCCTTCCATTCTTCTTTGTTCATATATATAATATTTTTATAGATATACTTGTTGTTGTTGTCATGTAATTAATATAATGAAATGTATTGGAGAGGGCGTTTCTCAGTTTAGATAACTTGTGCCTAATCCTTTTTGTTGAATAACAAATAAAATATGTTTAAATAAAATCCAAACAAGATTTTACTCTTCGGTTTAATTGGTCATGTAGAGAATCAGCTTTTTTTTTTTATCACAGTTATTAATTTTGGGAATATTTTAAGGATCAAACGTAAAAAATAACAACAAAATTGTTAAGAGTGTAAATATGAAATGATATTAGGGTTGAACCTAAAACCTTAGAGTTCTAGCGTAAGAACGTAACTAAGGGGAGGTAACTGTTTGTTCGATCATGTTTTCCTTTCAATTGCAGAGGGATTTCTTAACTACTACAGCATCATTTGAGTGCAGCCCATACATTTCTCTTTGTGATGTATATGAAATCGGGACAGTGAACTGAACCACTGCATATGACGGTGTGTATAAGAGTTCACGGTATATATACAGAATTGTCAGTTTAAATTGACGAGTTATCCCTACAATATTACTACTTGTCACCCTTCTAATTTGTAACACTCTGATTAGATATCTTGCCGGAGTCTATATTTCTATAGACCCCGCTCTGCCGGGGTCTATAAGCACGTGCGACGGGGATAACTCAAACTAAAATCTCTCTTTATAACAACAAAGATGGCGTCCGACACACACACACAAGGCAATGAGGGGGTTTCTAGGGTGCTTATTACAAAGTGTATTGTCCGAAATATTGCCGAAAAGTTGTCCGGTAGGGGCTATTTTGGTAGCAGTCAAGTACAACTCAAACTCACAAAGTGAGTTATAACCTTGCAGAAAATAGGTAATAAAAGATTGTCAGGGTGACAAATTCGTTATCTCTGGGTTAGGAGGGGTCTCCTGGCTCATAGACCCCTTAGACTCGGGGTCTTTGAAAACCAGACGGGGTCTATGAGCCCGTAGCTCCCTCCTAACCCAGAGATAACTAATATTGTATAATCATGCCCTCTACCACTTATATAGCTGACGCCACGTAGAACCTCATATCCCCCGCCCTCCAACGAAAATATACATGTAAACAAGCAAGTCGAATTGTTTCACATGTCGAATGAGGGTACTCGCATTTAATTATGTATGTATTTGGAGATTTGCCAGCAGACAAAATAAAAGTGTTCAGCTTCTAGATCTACTTAAACCTGCCAAGCTTTTGGTCATAATGTTCCGCTGAACTTTCCGCGAAGCATCCTCGATATCCTGGGGTAACGTTCACTTTCGCTCTCTACACCCCTGGAATATGTCATGGCAAAATTAAAGGCACGAAGATAGCTGTTTGATTGTTCTCAGGTAAAAAAAGAACTGACCAATCGCTAACCTGTCCTTTGAAGATCGCCCGACTTGAAAGCCTGTCAACTTTCACCGTTACGTGACCGCGAGATTCTTTTGATGTATATCAAAGGATCGAACTAGTCTCCTTGTCTCATCAATAAGGTGGCGCACACCGAGCCTTCAATTTTGCTATGACATATTCCAGGGGTGTAGAGAGCGAACGTGAGCGTAACCCTTGGACATCGATGATGACCGCGAAGGTGACCAGCGTTCGTTAACCTGTCAAATGCTGACTTCATATGTCGATAGAAACACCACAAAGCATGGCTTCAGTGTTTATTGCCTATCGTCTGTAGACCAATATCGACTGAAAATCAAAATTCCTTCCCTAATATATTCAATTAAATATACAAAATAGGACGTGTATCACGTGACAAATGTTAGCGCGCGCAAAAGAACAGCTTAATTTAAATAATTAGACTATCTAAATCACTTTGCTTATCAAGGGCGTATGGACACTGAGGTAGACACAAAAATAAAGCTTTCGTTACAGTTTACTTGGTAGAAATGATATCATCAACATATGCTTGTATTTTATGGTGGAATATTTATCTCGGGATTCGAAAATTGTTTTTCCAAAATTTTCTCACCCTCGATAGATATTCAACCATAATACACCAACATACGTTGAACGCCTTTTACATAAGAGATATGAAGACTATTGATATTTCAACATGTTTATATACATGATGCATGTTCCTGTAATATGATTATTAGGTTATGACTCTTTCAAAATCTTACCCCGTATCAACCCTCGACCCATGTCAGCCCTCTGGCCTCTGACCCCTTGGGGTATTATGGAGGTCTCCGGTTAATACGGGGTAGGCTATATAATTACTCATATACTCAGTAACAATTATTAAGGGACCTGTGTTTACACGAGCGATATTAACATGTACAAGGACCTAGATTCGGTGTTAAACGATTTTTAACACCAGCATGATACATTTGATATCAATTTAAATGTTTGCCATCCTTTTAAAACATGCTTTATACAAATGTTGTAATTTTGAATGATGGACTCTTCAATATCGTCTTGTCAGCATTTTATGTTAACAAAATGTGGATGCAAATACTTGATTTCGTTCACCATTTGAATACATTGCAAAACGCTGAAGTATCAAAAATATGTAGTGTTTATTGAATATTAGGGATTATTTGGATTCAATATATGCTTACATACTTAGATAATATCTGATTCTTAATTGGTACAAAAACAACAAAGCAAGAAAAAGGTCACCATGGAAACATCAAAACAAATGAAATCTTGAACCTGGATACAAAATCAATAGAGATTTATGGAATTGCACCAAGATGCTGCGGCGGAACTGATGGGCAAATAATGTGAAATTTTAAAATGAATTTTCAAAGATTCAAAATAAAAGAAATATCGATAGGACCTTGACGACTACTGTTCCCGCAGCTTCCTATCTTGGAACATGGATAGTTCGTGGTCCGTATCCATGAGGCCGTTTTCATGCTCAAGCATGGATTTTGTGCTCAAACCAACTTTTCTTGTTACTCGCTAAAATCTGGCAACACGATAAAGAAGTCTAGTGTTACATTTGCAAATGGTATATGGCTTAACCCTTTCACCACTGTAGATCATAATGGACTCATCCATATCATTGCATGTTAGAGTCTACTAAAGTTACATAGCGGCAAAAGGATTAAGTCTTTCCAAAAGTCTTCAAAATCACAGACAGTATCTGATATTCTATATTCATTTAAAGACCGGAACTAGATTTAGAGCTTGAGCACAGAAGCTGAGTTTGATCATGACATTTGTTTCACGAATACGGTCCCTGGTTTCTTTCGTTACAATTTCCGACAACTTCTACAAAAACAAAAAATAAAGCTGGCTTTATATGTATTATTAATGAAAAAAAACCTCGATCATAAACAGACAATGTTACATCATAAATAGGAAGTGTTCCGCTATAAATAGGATGTGTTTTTTAGATGAAGAGCATTGTTAACGAAGGTTGTTCGTATGTAGTAATCACTATAAGTTGTTAAACCAAACATTGTACAGTGGAACCAAAATGGAATCCCGTCCCACTGCAGGTCAAGCCCTAGGGTTGGTAAGTTGTTCATGGTTTAACAGCCTATATCAACAGCTAAAGTCATTTAATGACGTTCAAACACTAGATAATTCCACTGTAGTTATTTTCCCCACATAGAGTAGCACTCCCTTAATTTCATTTAGGATATTACAGTACCAGGCTAGAGAACTACATCCTCGATACTCCAGGGGTTAAGCTCACGTTCGCCATCTGCACCCCTGGCATATGTCAAAGTAAAATTGAAGGCACGCGACTAGCTATTTCATTGGTCTCATTTAAATTTTCCCACAGACCAATCGTTAAGGCCGATAGCTGTCCTTTGGAGATAACAGAGGAGCGACACCCGACTTCAAAGCCAGTCAATTTTACCGTTATGCGACCGAAAGATTATTTTGATGTACATCAAATAATCAAACTAGTCCATTCGTCTCATCCGCAATGTGGTGCACATTGAGCCTTTGATTTTGTAGTGACATATTCCAGGGGTGCAGAGAGCGTTAGTGAGCGTAAAACCTGGAGTATCGAGGATTAAGAACTACCGCTGGTAAGGTGCTCTAGATCTATTAGATACAGCGCACGTGCTGTGATTAAAGGTCCATGACTCGAGTCCCGGTCTCGCCTCATTGATTGTTTTACTTGCATAACACTATCTTTGATCTTCTCTTTTTTTTTATTCCGTCTTCAATGTTTTCATAAAAGTTATTAAAGGTATGGGTTATTTTTAGAAATGTCTAACCAAAATCTATTGCCTTGGCGTAACGGCTTTATAAGGCCTTATTACGACTTAATTCGCGTAATTACGACTTTTAAAAGGCATTATTACGCCTTTGTTCGCTTTATTACGACTTTTGAAAGGCATTATTACGCATTTCTTCGCGTAATAACGCGATTTTGATACTTTATTTTCCGTTCGAAAGTTGACCATTCTAGGCTTTCGTGTTGGCGTTTAAAACGTTTTCAATTCATTTTACATTTTCTGACATTGGTACGGCAATCCTTATAAGATAAATTCTTCCCTATTGGCTCAAATATTGACCTTGGATAGCAACGCCAACATAGTGTGACAAGAAAAGTTAATGATACATGGACATATTTAACATCAATGTGTCAATGCAATGATGGGACTTATAACCACAGGGAGGGATGATAGCCGATAGTTATTGATTCTTGATTCAGATCAACACCCAGACACTATTTACCTTGAACAATACAATTTTGACAAACGGATTCCATTGTAATAATGCCAAACTGTAACCAATTCAGCGGAAGTAGAGTCACAACCTTTGTGTGTTAAAAAGATTATAAGTGATACAGGTGGACAATTTATAATTATTACATCATAATTATGTGAGAGATTTGTGGTGAAGCATTGCCGGCGTCATACCGTTATGATGAACAATGTCTACCGGAAGAATTGTGTGCTAAAAGATGTCGGTTCACAACAATTATGCTTAACTGGAGATTACACCATTGACAACAAAGAGGTTAAATTTAATGTTAGTGTGATATTTCCAGAAGATAAGAAGAAGCCGATAACGTTGATTTTTCAGAAAATCTGTGATTAGATGCACATCTGTAACGGTTTATACAATGTTTCTATTTGTGATAATGATATATCGCATTAGGAACCTGAAATGCTGCGACTGTTGGTTTTTGCCGAACTGATATCTATTCGTACATAGTCATAGGAAAGGTGAATATATAATGATTATATGTATTTCTGCACAAGTGGAATTATCTTTTTAGGAATGTGATATTTGTCAAAAAAAAATAATTCCAAAAAAAGAAATAACTGACATATACCAAATTTACGTAAGTACTGTTGCAGAGTGTTCTACATTTTGTATATTGAAGAAAAATTCTTAATATACTTCAACGAACACACTGATCGTCACTGAAAACAAGACTTTGTTGAAAATTGATGATGGAATAAGACTAGTATCACTTTATATAACTAGTAAGACTAGTATCGGAGTGAAAGTAATTTGCATTTAACAGTGTTTCGCACCTCATACGGTAAAATTCTACGTTCTGCCCCGTGCTAGAATTTTCGATCCTGCCCGATCTGTCTGACACCTTTGCGTAATATTTGGCGCAAATGAATAATATATTATATAAAGATGTATATTGTATGCTCACCTGTTATTACTGTTAAAACATTTGCAACATAATGCGTGCATCAGTTATACTTATTATAAATGTTAACTTGGAAGTGTGTCATTCCGTCTTGAATAAGGGAGGAACCGGAAGTTCACCAGACCCTTATTTGGTGTATCGACATCTGACGCCATCAGGATATTATCAGTGTATCAAGGAATGTGGACGATACGCGGAATGTGGGAGTTTATCGTATGAAAGGGAAACACTGACCTGTACACTGATCAGACAGACAACCGTGGATACGCCACCTAACCAAGGGACCACGGTAATTGTTATTGTTTCAATCATTATTTTACAATTGTTGATGACTTGACCGACCCGATTCTAGAAAACTTTGACTTGTGAATGAAAAAAAATAAACTAAAAATGTTTTTGGTCTCTTAAATGTCTGATTCAGTTTCAAACAAGGAGGAGAGAATCCTTTTAATGAAGGTATATCCTGTCCACCAGCACCATTTGTCTAGTGTTTGTATACTTTAGTTGCTGTAACAACAATTTAAAAAACCAATAATAGTGACATGTACTTATCAATATATAATAACGTTTTATCCTTACTTCAATATGATGTGTGTTTATCGCTCATATATTTTGACTGTTGCTCAATTCCTTTGTATCTAAGATCTGAACAATAGATATTCTGAAATGAAAAAAGGGATAGTTATTTAAAAGCAACTAGGGGCTGGTAGCCTGTCTATAGGAACGAGGGCAAAACCTTGGGAAAGTTCGAACCAAAATTTACTTAAAGAGTATTAAATGTAAACTGCTTTTCATAATACATTCCCTGTCCAATTGTTAAGACATTGATATAAGTTTAATGAATAAAATATGAATTGTTATATTATTGTTTTAAATTTTAAATAAACTCCATATTCTCATTTATTGAATTTAGTAAGGCGAGGATGCCCTATTTCTGCGATGCTACATATTTTAACAGCTGAACGTCTTGATCAATCAACTAAAAAATAAATGAAAGTATTTATTAACTTCAGTCGCGGACGGGGTTTGCGTGACACTGACACATGGAGGATATATTGGTTGTGTTTGCCCTGCTTGCTTTTTTATCCTTTTTGTTTACCAATGGAATACTCCTTTCCTGACCAAAGTGTAGTTATTTTGATATATGTAACTTAGCTGCAAATAAGTTTATCTCGTTCTTGAGACTTACAGAGCGAGTATCTGGAGAAAGCTAGGCCGCTTTCGTGTATCGCGATCCAAACGGTTGAACCGGTTGGACCACAGTTGTTCGTTTATGAAATAAGGTCGGACCTAGTAATCTGATGTTATTTTCAGGCGAGCCTTAACAAAGCATTGCAAGGCCTGTATAAACTTTTACAGGTCCGCAAGGATCAATACCTGAACATGTTTAGTTTTAAAATCATACGGCCTGATTTTTCCGCATAAACGAATAGGCCAGTGGCAGTGGGAGGGAGCTACCTCCCCTTATATATGGTTTTAACCGTGTATGACGAGGGCCGGTTATAATAACTGGAGACATTTGACGGTCCCTTTCGGCTCTTTATATGTGTGGAGTAAACTTGATATGGTTTTATAGTGAAAAAAAGATTTCTTTTTGTTGTGCCATTTTTTATTTTTTTTTCATACTAGACAAATCAATCTGAGTTCCGGACACGTATTCATGAATCCGTTTTTATGCACAAACTCAGATTCTGTGCTCAAGCCTAATTATTTAATTCTTTTGATAATACGTTACTAAATAAATTCCTATTTTGACAGGGATATTGAAGAATTTTTCAGAGCCCATTTTGATTGCGTCACATGATTTAAGTAAGCTACAAGAAAGATGGTTTGAGCATGGGAACGGATTCGTGAATACGTGCCAAGGGTTTAGTGTGCACAATAACAAACAATGGGCGTTGTCAACTGTGACGTCACAATAGTCCTGGCGAGTTTTAATTGTGAAGTGAAAATACAGCATTCTTTATCTCCATAATTGTTGGGATTGGGTGGAAAAATCTGTTCACTGAAGCCCATGGTAATACAAAGAAAAAAAAACCCGTTATAATTAATGATATTTTAAAAGTGGTTAATCGTTAAATACCATATATCTTTCACGAGTATAGCAAATGAAATGAAAAAATCGTTGTATTCTAACAACATACGAGTGAAACATATTTTTAATCTGTTTTAGTTCAGGTGGTGTAAATAAAATCCTCATTGTCACAAAATTGTGGTATAATACGGAAGATCTCGGAGATAAATATGCTGTTTCTCTATGTGATATGAAGGTCGATGTTATACATATGCTGTCACTACCCGAATTCCTGATGCGAGAACGTGACCTTACTTCCATTCGACTCAAGATTTGTATTGCAGGTGTCGTCGATGAAGCAGAAGACGCTTACCCTTCCGGAACATCTGGTGTTATTCTCCTTGTACTCTGTTCACACTTTGCCCTAGTTTTATCGGTTCTGAGTTCGAGTAATGGATTTGTTAACACTTAGGTTTTCTCTGGTTGTTGTTTTACTACCATACCTGTTTGTTTACAGATCCCTGGTGTCCTAGCTATATTGGAGGGCGGTGTTACACAATCAGTGAAAACGTCACTAACTGGAATCAAGCTAAGGTATTTTTTTTTTTAATTTGTATTGACGTCACATGACAATACTTGCTATGTATGACGTCACATTAAAGTAATGAGAATTTATTGCGACTACATGGTTCAAAATCAATATTCTAAAATAGTATTGTCTTTCAAAGCAATGATTCTATGAACAAATTTAATGTTTCACATTTGTTGTTAAATAAAATTACGGAAACAAACTTTAAAATATTTAATTTGTCTGTTTATATGCCAACCCAAAAATCGATTTATACAATCAACATTATACAGAAATCAACGTCTCGCTCCACTGAGCGACTGGCATAAAACAACACAACGCAAATAACTATTTTGCCGCTAGCTCGCCGAAAGGACGTATGGCGGTAGGCGTTTAATCAGTATATGTACATGCACAACATTTACACATTATCCATGANAAATCGGTGGGCTTATTAGGTATGGATAGGGGTGGGCTTATTATCAGGTATGGGCTTATTACCAGGTATGGACTTATTACCAGGTATGGGCTTATTTCCAAACAAATACAGTTCACTGAACAAAAGATTACGTTAAATGTCCTCGACCCTGTCAACAATAAGTATTTGTTTCATTACAGATAAATCTATTCACCCCCTTTCTCATCTTTATCACATATCTGACCCATTTTACTATGTCATACAGCCATGTCATAAATATAATATTACACACGTGTAATAAAAATAAAGGTGCTGCGATTGGTCAAAACTGTGAGATCATATTTCTATGCCATTACAGGTACTACTTTTTTAACTGCATTTTTATCTGATAAATTTTATTGAATGAATTTGATATTTGTTTTTGTCATTATTAATTTCATCGCATTTAAACTGTTCATTATTTTTCTTCAAATCTGGAACTACTTTGCAATGCGCAGTACGGCACTACTATGATATGAGTTATTTGGTTTTGGTCAGCCAATAACACGTAATTGTCTTTAATTTGTTTTCAAATTAGGAATGCTGTCATAAAAAGAATCTTTCATTCGTGTCCATGTCATATTGAATGTATTAAATTCGATTGAAATTAATATGAAACTCACCTAAAGGCTTGTGCCATAGCGAATCATTGAACTCTTTTAATAAATCCAATATGACATGGACACGAATGTAAGATTCTATTTATCATGTTACCTTTTGAAGGTTGCCTGCGAGACGAATGGCTACTCACTAGCGATCGTGGATTCAGCAGAACTACTGGAATCACTAGGGAATTGTTTACCGACTGGAATTAGTATGTATTTTCTATGTTGTCTCACATTGCCATTGTAAAGTTCAGATATAATTTTGTTTGTAAAAAGCAATAATAAAATTGTTCTTTAATCTAATTTCTGCATCGACAAATTAAACATTTAGAATGAAGGTTATTCATGACTTTGTTTATAAATTTTGTTATTGAACGAATTAAGTGAACGTAAGCTAATCAGTTGAAATATGAAGAAAGGAATTTTAATTACATAAAAATTACCAATACAGAAGACCAAAATAAATACATAATGAAATAAAGAAACTATTAAAATAAATAGATAAAAAAAATAATCATACAAAATGAAATAAAGAATTCATAATAAATATATTTATAAGAAAATGAACAAAATGAATATTGAAATAAATAATGATTAAATGAAATAAAATAAAATAAATAAACAAAATAAATAGATAAATAAATAAATGGATAATAACTGATGAAATAAAAAAAAATCATAATGAATACAAAAAATAAATAAATAGATAAATCATGAAAAAATAGAATAAAATAAAATGAATTATTAAATAAATAAATCTTGAATAAATAAATAAATCCTGAATAAATAAATCAATCATGAATAAATAAATAGATAATTCACTGCATCATACGACCATTTCATCGTGCTATAACGATTGATTGACTAGAGCTTAATCAAAATAACAATAAATTATATCTATATTAAAGGAGAATTATTATTTCTCTCATTTCCCTGTTGCTAAGATAGAGCTGTCCAGGGTAAGAAAGGGTTGTAAGAAATATCTATCTTACACCCCATTTCACGTGACGTGACGTCTCAATGGCTCAATAATGACGTGACATCACGAATTTAACTCTCCGATGCCGCAATGTGGAAAAGGCGACGTGCTGAAAATAAAACTTTTTACGACATTTTTACCGTACACGTTAGAAAGATGTGATTAATTTAACAAATGTGAAAACCCCTCTGTGTTTCCCTATCCTACACCCTTGGGCATGACAGACTCTTATAATATTATAAATACGAATGGATTTATTGCATATTAAAGGTCAGTGTGACTTGTCACTACTCCGGTTGTCCCGATGAGGACTTGACATTACTTGGACTTGACCTAGATTTACATGGCTGGTGTTGTCGATGAACAGAAGACGAAACGGTAGTTGATGAAACGGAGAGATACAACCGTTATGACTTCATCACAAGTATATATGTTTTTGCCTTTTTTTAAAGAAACTTATTTTTTATTTTCAGGCGCGTTCGTGGGAGGTACCGATATCCTGACAGAAGGATAATGGCTTTGGATAGATAATAACGTCACAGTAGATCTCACGGGAGTTCCGAACGACATGAGTAATAGCGAATATCAGGATTGCCTCGCTATCAATGTTCAAACTACTCCACAGCTGATAGACATTCACTGTCACACTGATCTATTATACATATGTCAATCGCAACTAATCGATTAAACTGAAAATTAACAGCTGGTTAGTCTCGTTCAACCAGACGCTTGATCACGTTGTAATTTGCGCAGACATTAAGAGTCTGGTTGAACGAGACTAGCATCTGGCGTACTGACGGAGTTCCAACCTACGATACTTGTTAAAATATTTATAAATAGTAATTTCAACTTATCGATTATATGCTAATTTAATTATTTATCTTCCCTTGATTGATGTCGTCGAAGTAACTCATCTTACAATTTTATTTATAGTGTGGTACACATACTCATAATCAGATATATACATTAAGCACTGTCATCCCAAGTTATCTGGTAACGTTACATTAAATCCATGTCCCTTGTCTGGGAGTGCATCTGACTCTTCCCTGTTCTCAAATATATCAGCGACCATCTTGCTTTTGTTGGTACCGACAAAAATATTAATATGTTCATCTCCATGTTCAAAGTCTTAAACAAAAGAAAGATATTCTTTATACTGANCTTGGTGGGCTTATTAGGTATGGATCTTGGTGGGCTTATTAGGTATGGATAGGGTTGGGCTTATTAGGTATGAATAGGGGTGGACTTATTTGGTATGGATAGGGGTGGGCTTATTAGGTATGGATCTGGGTGGGTTTATTAGGTATGGATCTGGGTGGGCTTTTTAGGTATGGATAGCGGTTGGCTTATTAGGTATGGATATGGGTGGGCTTATTAGGTATGGATAGGGGTGGGCTTATTAGGTATGGATATGGGTGGGCTTATTAGGTATGGATAGGGGTTGGTTTTATTAGGTATGGATAGGGGTGGGCTTACTAGGTATGGATAGGGGTGGGCTTATTAGGTATGGATAGGGGTGGGCTAATTAGGTATGGATAGGGGTGGGCTTATTAGCTATGGATCTGGGTGGGCTTCTTAGGTATGGATAGGGGTGGGCTTATTAGGTATGGATATGGATGGGCTTATTAGGTATGGAATTGAGTGGGCTTATTAGGTATGGATATGGGTGGGCTTATTAGGTATGGATAAGGTTGGGCTTATAAGGTATGGCTAGGGGTGGGCTTATTACCAGGTATGGGCTAATTACCAGGTATGGGCTTATTACCAGGCATGGGCTTATTACCAAACAAATACAGTTCACTGAACAAAAAGTTACGTCAAATGTCCTCGACCCTGTCAACAATAAGTATTTGTTTCATTACAGATAAATCTTTTCACCCCCTTTCTCATTTTTACCACATATCTGACCCATTTTACTATGTTATACAGCCATGTCATAAATATAATATTACGCACGTGTAATAAAAATAAAGGTGCTGCGATTGGTCAAAACCGTGAGATCATATTTCTAGGCCATTACGGGTACTACTTTTATAACTGCATTTTTGTCTGATAGATTTTATTGAATGAAATTGATATGTGTTTTTGTCATTATTAATTTAGAATGAAGGTTCTTCATGACTTTGTTTATAAATTTTGTTATTGAACGAATTAAGTGAACGTAAGCTAATCAGTTGATATATGAAAAAAGGAATTTTAATTATATAAAAATTGCCAATACAGAAGACCAAAATAAATACATAATGAAATAAAGAAACTATTAAAATAAATAGATAAATAATTAATCATACGTAATGAAATAAAGAATTCATAATAAATATATTTATAAGAAAATTAACAAAATGAATATTGAAATAGATAATGATTAAATGAAATAAAATAAAATAAATAAACAAAATAAATAGATAAATAAATAAATGGATAATAACTGATGAAATAAAAAAAACCATAATGAATACAAAAAATGAATAAATAGATAAATCATGAAAAAATAGAATAAAATAAAATAAATTATTAAATAAATAAATCTTGAATAAATAAATAATGAATAAATAAATAAATTCACTGCATCATACGACCATTTCATCGTGCTATAACGATTGATTGACTAGAGCTTAATCAAAATAACTATAAATTATATCTATATTAAAGGATAATTATTATTTCTCTCTTTTCCCTGTGGCTAAGATAGAGCTGTCCAGGGTAAGAAAGGGGTGTAGGAAATATCTATCTTACACCCCATTTCACGTGGCGTGACGTCTCAATGGCTCAATAATGACGTGACATAACGAATTTAACTCTCCGATGCCGCAATGTGGAAAAGGCGACGAGATGAAAATAAAACTTTTTACGACATTTTTACCGTACACGTTAGAAAGATGTGATTAATTTAACAAATGTGAAAACCCCTCTGTGTTTCCCTATCCTACACCCTTGGGCATGACAGAGTCTTATAATATTATAAATACGAATGGATTTATTACTTATTAAAGGTCGGTGTTACTTGTCACTACTCCGGTTGTCCCAATAAGGACTTGACCTAGATTTACATTGCTGGTGAACAGAAGACGCTCACACTTCCGGAACACCTGATCTCATTTTTTTGTACTTTTGTACTGCATGTACATCTTTCCATTGTTCATGTTTGACCTATTTTTTTCGATTTTGAGTATGAACAACTGTTTTATTGACATTTCCATTTTCTCTTTTTTGTTTTAAAGTGTTAAATCTAAAGAGTCACACATGTCGAATAGGAAATTAAAAAAAATCTTTCTGTAGCAATATATGTGAATTTTAATGATAGTTGATTCTCTTTGGACAGGTATAGTCTCCAAACTATGTACTACACTCTTATTCGACCTATATTAGACTATGGCGATATCTTATGGGACTGCCTTACTAAAGCTCAATCTGAATTATTAGAAAATCTTCAATTAGAAGCAGCACGCATAGTCACTGGCGGCACTAGACTCACAAGTAGAATTAAACTGTATACTGAAACAGGTTGGCTTCCCCTCGAGGAAAGACGTAAACAGCACAAGCTTATTCTTTTCCACAAAATGGTTCATGGTCTGGCTCCTCAATATCTTCTCGATATTCNTTTCTACTTTAATGGTACCAGACTTGGGCAGATACATCATGCTAGATTAAGAATGGAGTGTAGTTCCCTTAAGTTTTATCTATACCAGAGAAATCTAATTGATAGTCCTCTGTGTTCTTGCATGCAAGCAAATGAAACCAATGAACATTATCTATTACATTGTTGTCTTTTTTCTCAACTACGGTTACATACATTTAACGAAATCAATCATCCACTCTCAACTGATTTACTTTTGTTCGGGAATAATGAGCTTACAGATGACGAAAATGCCTTAATTTTTTCATCTGTACAAACCATCATCCATTCTAAAAGATTTGACTAAGTTCTATTCATTATACAACGATCCTTTGTTTCACATCACCTATTTCTTCTCATTCTATTCTTATTGTCACGGGCATCTATATCTCCCCCCCACCCCCACCCCCCACCCTGTACCCCTTTTCTTTTACTCCCATTCCAAATATCCCTTGAACTACGTATAAAAGTAAGCTACTGTTTTAAGTGTTTATATTTCTTTCCATAGAATTCAGTAACTATACCATCATGCCCTAAATTAATGAGATACATTCTCGGAAACGGATTTATAAAAGTTATTTCAACTTGTTTCCGGATCCCATTCCTCTGAATGTTATGTGATGTAATGCAACTTAATTTGGAATGAAATAAAGTTTATATTAATGATAGTTGACGAAACGGAGGGATACAACCGTTATGACTTCATCACAAAGGTATATTTTTTTGCTTTTTTTAAAGAAACTTATTTTTTATTTTCAGGCGCGTTCGTGGGAGGTACCGATATCCTGACAGAAGGACAATGGCTTTGGATAGATAATAACGTCACAGTAGATCTCACGGGAATTCCGAACGACATGAGTAATAGAGAACATCAGGATTGACTCGCTATCAATGTTCAAACTACTCCACAGCTGATAGACATTCAGTGTCACACTGATCTATTATACATATGTCAATCGCAACTAATCGATTAAACTGAAAATTAACAGCTGGCTAGTCTCGTTCAACCAGACGCTTGATCACGTTGTAATTTGCGCAGACAACAAGAGTCTGGTTGAACGAGACTAACATCTGGCGTACTGACGGAGTTCCAACCTACGATACTTGTTAAAATATTTATAAATGGTAATTTCAACTTATCGATTATATGCTAATTTAATTATTTATCTTCCCTTGATTGATGTCGTCGAAGTAACTCATCTTACAATTTTATTTGTAGTGTGGTACACATACTCATAATCGGATATATACATTAAGCACTGTCATCCGAAGTTATCGGGTAACGTTACATTAAATCCATGTCCATTGTCTGCGAGTACATCTGACTCTTCCCTGTTCTCAAATATATCAGCGACCATCTTGTTTTTGTTGGTACCGACAAAAATATTAATATGTTCATCTCCATGTTCAAAGCCTTAAACAAAAGAAAGATATTCTTTATACTGAATTAGGTAGTTTTATCATATTATTCTTCACTGACACATGGCTTATTATTAATGATATTTCTACTGACCTTAACTTACCTAGCTATGCCGATCATTTTACTATTGTAGGCTCGACCAAATGGGCGGTGTTTTATCTGTTTTCGTCAAAGACCATATCTCCACAAAGAGAACAGATTCAGAGTTACCTACCATCGACTGTTAGTGGTTCGAAATAGTGCTTGGTTCAAAGAAAGTCTGAATTGGCACCTTCTAAAGACCTCCAAACTGTACTAATAAGTAGGAAAACTATTACCCCTCTTCATCCTCCACTTATCACGAACAACACTGAAGTTACATCACGTAAACATCTTGGTTTATTTCTGTCTGGATACCAATACATTAACTATTTAGAATAAAAGATTTCACAAAAACACAAACATTTTAGGAAATTTTAATTAACTTTAGGTCGTAGGTGTCTTCAAACGATGTATTTCACTCTAATTCCACCCATATTGGAGTATGGAGATATTTTTTCGGACAGTCTTACTAAATTCCAGTCCGACTTATCAAAAGATCTCAAACTGAAATTAGCACGTATAGTAGTAACTGGTGGTACTAGGCTCACGAGCAGATTTAAACTTTTTCCTGAAAAGGGCTGGCTTCCCCTCTAGCAAAGGTGTAAACATAAAAAGATAATCCTCTTTCATAAAATGTTTCATGGCCTCATCTCAAAAAACCTAGAATTCTTCCTCGGCGTAACAATAGCTTTCATACGGAAGGCTATTGGTGCCAAATGAAACATAAAAACCTACTGTTTGTCGATGTGTTGTCAGATGATGAAATTGCATTAGTTTCTCCTGTACTCAACATTTTATTATCAGCTCTCAAATATTTGAACGAGTTTGATGTCTGTTGGTCAATGGTCACTGAACATTCAAACTGTGTTACCAGAGAGAAACAATTGCTTTTAAATATTAACATTTGCTCTGCACCCTTCCGTTGTAATGCATTGTGAAGGCAAAAATTGTTATGAGACTATAACAACATTTGCTACTGTAACGTCATCAATCTCGATTGTGACGTCATCAATTTCATTGTTGTCACCATTTGATTCGCGGTTAAAAAGTGTTTGAAATAACTAAATAAAGCATAATTACTAAAATCAAAATGTAAATATAAACAATCAATATTTTCTCAAATATTGTTATGATCCTATAACACACATTTCTATTGCTGGCAGACTTACATAAAGCCCTACCAGGCTTTATTAAGTTTGTCATCATTAGCAATGTGTGTTATAGGACCATAACAACATTTGCTAAACAACTCATTGCTTAAATAAATCGCGAAAACACATCAATCTTATTATTTTGCAACCAGTCAATTGCAGTGAAATGATGTTGTATACGAGAATCTTGGTCTCGCATTGTTGACTTTTTATACTCAGAACCCCGTTGTTGATAAAGTTGATTTCATCCTTTTTATTTTTCAAAAGAGTCCCGCAAGGTATGTTTTTCTTTTCAGAAATGAAATGAGTTCTTCTCCAAAGCATTGTGACAGTTTCTGGTAGTGGTACAGGTATTCTTAATCAACATTGCCATCGGAAACACTGCTGGTACTCTTTTGTTAACGTCTTAAACAATGCATGCTTCACCTGCTGCACCGCTAATAACGTTCCGTCCTAATTATATTACTAAAACAGTAAACGACATGAATAGTTAGTCAGTTCTGCTTACGTAAACATCAATATTGATAAGTAAGGTACTTACATCAGCAAAAGACAGGTCAAGCAGCAACGCCGTCTCCAAAGTATTTGCTAATATATGCAATCCTTTATCGACAACACATTTTATACCAGATATTCGTGAACGCTTCCCTCATTTCTGGTATTCGACAAGAATACACAACAGGATTACAGGCGGAATTCAGACACGATATAGCCATTAATGGCACGAATATTTCACGCTGAGGTGCTTTGCCAGTTATACCATAAACAAGCATGATAACGTGAATAGGTGTTGTCAGTGTGATAAGGAGAGCTACGATGATACCAAGAGTTACCATTGCCCTCGTTTCTTTGTCCGTCTTCTTATTCTGGGAGTTGTTAATTATAGTGTGTGGGAGGACACGCTGTTTAGACAATTTATGCTTCCAAAGAAATCGTATAATCATGGTTGTGGACAGAATGACTATAACTTCCAAACATGTGAAAATTATTCCAAAATACAAAAGCATTGTTGGTATTCTTTCCTCAATCACATTGTCAAAAGTACAAATTGAAATGACACGAGGTGTTATAAAAACTGAAAATGGTGTCACCGAAATTAGAAATGTGATCAGAAAAGTAGCAAGAACAATTTTGAGGAGCAGAGTAGACGTTTTTATGATTGATTTCCAAGCCAAGGAATGGAATACTAATACACGTTCAACACAAATGACAGCGACTTGTGTCATGGAACTAACGTACATGGTTAGGAAAACCAATACACGTGCCAAGCAGTCCCAGTAAGTAAATGTTTCAGTCGATACTGCTAATAAGAGGGAGAGTCCTACCCCACAGTCCGTAAAACTGAGACTCAGGATATGACTCCTGACGAAGTTCGATTCTTCCACTTTTGTAAAAAATAAAACGATCATGGATGGTATGTTAAGGATAATGATCATAGAAATGAAACCTCTCATGATGTAGTCGACATATGAAGGTATCCGGAAAATCTGTAGATCATCGTTTTCCTCTGTAATATTTGATACATTGAACACATTACGAAGCGACATCACGGTTTTGCCCTTAACAGCAGCAAACGATTCTGAAAAAAAATAAAATATTTCTTCATAATTTTGTTTAGAATTTGGAGAAATATGACGTGCATCACAATGACTCGATTGATGAATTTACACTTATTAACAGAGGACAAATGTTTTGATGAGAATGATATATGATCAATTCAACAAAGAAATTACTTTCGGTTTTGTTTGTCTTTCGAAATATATGCTCGTATGAATTACAGTTGGAAAAAGGGAGTTTTGATATGAACTTGTAGAAAGAAGTATTTCAAATTGTACCTTAAAATATAAATTGCAATAAAGTTTTAAGCTCTACTGATATACATTTGAATATAAAACTATCTTAAAATATTGTAGTATCTAATATAATTATATTTATTAAAGTTAAATAACATAGTTTTTAAAACATGTAATTTGGAAATGCACATACTCCAATACTTCATGCATAAAAATATGTGTAAAATATCTTAAAATATTGTAGCATTTGATATAATTATATGTAATAAAGTAAAATAACAGCATATTTAAAACATGTAATTTGGAAATGTACATACTCCAATATTTTATGCATAAAAATATTAGAAACTTGTATCATGGAATGAAAAAAGATGTGTTTAGTATGAAAATGATCTCGACATGGTAATAATGGCAGATCATATATTATTGATGTGATAACTTTGATAACTATTTAAAGAACTATACAGTGATACGTATTGAAAACGTATTAACTATAAAACATTTACCGTAACCAAATTGTGCAACGATAGGTCAAAATTTAACACTACCGGGATGTTTTAGGCAAACGCGATAAGGGCCTTTTCGGTTTCCTTTAAATTAAGCAATCTATCTTGGAAAAGTTATAACAATCAACTTAAACTATTGAATATTAAAGTCTGTAAAATATTCAATCGCTGTCCATTCAAAATTATTTCCATGGATAGCACACCCACAGAATTGGTTCAATAGATGCAGAAGAGTAACGTTCTCTTACCTTTCACCAGACAGCTTTTTTTCTAATAAGTTTGAATCCTAATCCAGTGATGCAGAAATACACTAGCTAACGGAGTTCAGGGAGCATTTCTTGCAAAATCTGGAAGACGTGTATACTTAAGTATATATGATTGACGTATGTTAATTCTTACCTGAAACTTGATTGGACAGAACAAGAAACATACAAATAGCAGTATGCGTAGAGCACGTCAAAGCAAATAAGAAAAATTAATTAATTAATGGTAAAGATACGGTCATTATATCACACCTTTTTATTTGAATTCTTTTTCAATAGCACTTACCGAAACCAGTGGTCATGATTGGCCATCAGTATAAACATACTGATGAAAAAATAATTGCACTGACAATGTTGTTACAGAAATTATCAATGCGACATATTAAACCCGGGAACACCAAAATAGCGTTAATTAGCCATGATTATGAAAATCATCCGGAGTTCATTCGAAGTATTGTTGCTGATATATTGGTTTATACGCGGCGAAAATTACGCGATACAACCTTTGTCGCATCTTGTTCTGTTGCAGATTTACAATTAATTAGACCTGAATGATACTTATTGACGTCGATATATAAGATGGTTATATACAGGATCGCGGTGTCTGACGTTGTTAGTGGCCATTATAAGTACACTATCAGATCGTGTTTCCTTGATTTAGGCTTCGCTATAACTATCATTATTTTCGTTCATGTTCACTGCCTTCATTTGTTCCTAGTAAATTTTATATTTTCATAATCAGCACGTACTGGTGGTATTTCAACCTCAGCGTTTTTCATGTTTCGCATACCAAGCATTCACATTGTTCATCAATACTTATACGTTAAGTTTAATTTATTTCATATGAAGGGCTGTCAGAATTTTGTTCCTTGGTTCAGTCTATATATGGCAGCTGTCCTTTCGCAGGAAGAGTTACATTAATTATTCAGTTAGGATTCATACGTAACGATTTCTTTGAAGTACAAACATAAAGCGCGCGATAAATATCCTGATTACCGTAACATACCTGCAGCGTTCCCTGTCATATATTCTGCTGAACGTGTCATACTTCTTATTAAAGCGACCAATATATTATAAGAATTTTTCTTCGGGTTGGTTAGTATGGATTATGAGAAGTTCTTTTTACACAACCAATTAAATGTTCTATGTGACGTTTCGATGACTAGTACGATATGAACACTGTCACCTTCATCAGACAAATGACCAGTGAAGCTTATGCACACAAAGGTGTAAAATGTACATATCGTACTAGTCATCGAAACGTCACATAGAACATTTAATTGGTTGTGTAAAAAGAACTTCTCATAATCCATACTAACCAACCCGAAGAAAATGTTAAGTAATATGCGACCAATATATATTATTAAAGCGCCATACACACTGTTTTTGGCGATCGCATCCTCCGCCGAGCCCACAGAAACATCAGAAATAATTTTTCGGACTTGAACAAGTCTTAAGGAGATCGCTGTAATCACTTTCGATGGTTGTACTTCATTATGGTCAAAGTTTGTTCATATCTTAATCGTTTCATACATAATGTTAAACTATATGCGCTCGTATCAGTTTGATTTGAATGAATGTATTCCGTCTTTGCGTATTGCAGAGTTATCTTCTCTTGGGAGCAGGTGTTGATTGTTATGTCATTGGTTTGTGTGAGAAAATTACGTTGTATTCTCAAAAATTGATGACGTTACTCTCACAAACAAGTGACGTAACAATCAATACCTGCTCCTAAGAGAAGATTACTCTGCAATACGCAAAGACGGAATATTGTATGCGAGAGTACTAATGATAGGCAGCTGGTATGTATACTTGCATGTCACATTGTCAGGAAGGGCATACATTTATGTATTTCAACGTAAAGCCTTACAAAGCTCCAATGACAAGAACACATAATGTGTGTTTGAAACTCAGTATGTTTTCTCGGTTTTCAATGCATTTGAAGTACAGGTATGTGCGTAGATCAGACAATAGCAAAGTAGTAACAAAACCGTAATAGACCCTTTTCACAACGGCTGTTCGTGATTATCTCCCCTGCCGCTGTAATATTCAAAACGAGGCGCGGGATGTAAGGCTGATTTCCGGTTGCAAACACGCGAAGGACCAGGCTAGAATGACATAACGCATCAACAATATTTAGACGAAATCTCACATTGACATCGATGCCAATCATGACCACTGGTTTCGGAAATTACATATTGAAAATGAATGAAAGTAAAAACGTATGATATAAAGACCGTATCAATGATATCACTCAAATTGACAAAATTAAAGCAAAAAATGAAAGTGTACACGGAGATTTAGACAAGGGGTTCCAGAAGTATAAGCGTCTTCTCATCGAAGACACCTGTCATGTTAATCTACGTTAGACGTGACGCCATCGTGCATCATTATGGCCTTTCTCGATATTTTTATATCATAAGTTGTAGTATATACGGCAAGAGAAACCATGTCCTGTGTGGGTGGATATCTTTGTTCGGTTATGCCCATCAAGACAGTCCAGCTGTCATACCTGGCAATGGTAAATACTTAATACATCGTGTACGTGTTTTGCTAAGAACATGACGAAGCATCACGAAGCGACATCACCCCTTTGTCTCCTGACATTTGGAGATTATCAAAATCAATATTTGATGATATCTACTCCGTATAACCTCAGTTTTCAGCTTCACGCATTGTCTATTCAAGAGAAATTAATTTAATTTGATAGAAAATGTAATACTCTGCCGAGAAACTGCTGATGAATACAATATTTGACCTTAAAGAAACGAAGAATACGTCGGAAAATAATAAGTTAATGTTATCAAAATAAATATAACTGTGTTTTAAAAGTCCAGAATTCTAATTGTAATATAGAATGTTTTACGTCGATAATCATTTTTCCTGGATTTTTAATAACTACTAGAAATACAAGAAATGGAACCAACTTAAAAATAAATGTTAAATCCAATTCATGTTTAAACAGTTTGATATCAGGTAATCAAAATCAACATCACACGTCATTTTTCTCCTTCTGTAATATTGCATTAAGTATTCACCATATACAATAATCCTATGCAAACCTAAGAGCCAATTACCTATCGTGTATTTAAAAATTGTCATCTCTAACTGGTAACACTCTTTCTGATTGGATATCTTGCCGGGGTCTATATTTCTATAGACCACGCTCTACCGGGGTCTATAAAAATGGCGTCCGACACACACAAGTCTTTAATGTTTGCCAATTACTCACAGGATGATATAGCCCACACGCAATCTGACACGTCACCAAATTCAGCGAAAATGTCAACGAGGGAACCACTCGGGTGCTAATTACAAAGATGGTTGTTATTGTTCGAAATACTGCCAAAAAGGTGTCCGATTGGGGCTATTTTGACTATCAGTCAAACCGACAAAGTGACTTATAATTTAGCAGAAAACAAAGTAATAAAAGATTGTCGTGGTGACAAATCAAATTCGTTATCTCTGGGTTAGGAGGGGTTTACTGGCTCATAGACCCCTTTGGTCTTTACAAACCAGACGGGGTCTATGAGTCCGTAGACCCCTAATAACCCAGATATATCTATTATCAGCGCATATATAAACGTGTTATCGTCTCATTTGTACAAATAAGTGTGCATACAGCAATAATATTTTGTACAACTTCTTTCAGTAATTTAAGCAGGTAGATATAGGCAATACTATTAAAATAATGTTATTGGCACAGGTGTATGCGTTTGATGAAAGGATACAATATTGTAAGCTATAAACATCAAATATACTGTGGAAATATATTATTAGTCTGTCATGTGAGTAAATATGAAGTTGCATACATATCAAAGGAGGAGTGTCTATAAGGCCCCTTTTTAGGGCCCCGGTATATTCGGATTTCGCCTTCCTCAATTTGTTCAAAGATGTCCTATTGTATTACATGCACAAAATCAAAGGTAAACGTTTGACCGAAAGTGAGTTTTAGGGGGAACCAAAAGTGGTAGGGTAAATCATAAATATAATGAGCTGTTTTCAAAATGAGCTTAAAACCGAAATAGTTCCATTCCTGTTTTTGAAAACACGCGTTAACTAAACAGGCATATGTAAAGAATAAAAAACGACAGAAATTCAATCGTCACTTTAAGATCGTTTAAAAAAACCATAGGATTAGGTCAAGGTAATTTTTAAATGGAAAGTGTTTTGTTTTTTCAATAATTTCCTTTCTATTTTATATTTTGGTTGAAATTTACAACTTTACTTATTTGAGTACACTTCCATAAAATGCATATTCACATACACTTTTCATTTTTTGTATAAAACACTGGACATATTTCAAACTTGACAATTTCAAATACCTCTCTATCTTAAGTGAGTTAAAAGGTGCAGGACGCCCTTTATATACTATAAGCATATGATAGTTATAGTTAATATTGTATTATTATGTACATTACATAATATGTGTTCAGCACCTGTGGCTGAAGTGAGTTCCAGGTCCTGATCCGTTTCTTATTTATCTAACTAATAAAAGGCATTTTGGGATAAATATGCAACTCGGCAAAGATATTGGTTATATAATGCTATTTAAGCTGTGAAAGTTTCATACTTGTCCCACAATGCATTTTACTTAAAGTCACTTTTTCTTTTGTTTACCCTTTGTTTTGTTTTTGAATACACGGACTAAAGTACATCTCCTTGCTCAACACCAGTATTTCCATCTCATCCACTCTCACCTACTCCTCATCCTCTCGCCCACTCTGTTAGCTAAATTCTCTATCCCACACTGGAACTATCTCTCTCCCTTCACTCACCACTCCCACACACACACACTCTGTCTCCCACACTCACTGTCTTTCCCACACCCTCTCTCCCTCACTCTCC
Source organism: Mizuhopecten yessoensis (assembly GCF_002113885.1). Classification (NCBI taxonomy): domain Eukaryota; kingdom Metazoa; phylum Mollusca; class Bivalvia; order Pectinida; family Pectinidae; genus Mizuhopecten; species Mizuhopecten yessoensis. Next base: position 1,234,001 of record NW_018405136.1, read on the forward strand.
CACACACACTCTCTCTCTCTCACCCACAATAACTCCCACCAAACGTAAGTTTTGGAGTGTCTGTTTTACCTAAGCGTTCGTAAGTTTCGTCGTTAACTTAACTTACGAAGATTCCGTAAGTTACGATTTCGGAACTCTCTTGTGTTGAAGCTATGATTCATCTTAGTAACAAACACCACGCAAGCGCAGTCGCCAGTTTTAGTTTGTTTGCCAAGTTTGGCAGCATGCCTACATTTGAGGTAGGTCACGTCATTAATGCCGCTACATTAGAAACAGATGTGAAAAGAGGGTGTTTGTTTCAGTCAATCTACTTCACTTCAACTCAGATAAACAACAACAACAAAATCGAAAGGAATGTTCTATTGATTACCCCGCCACACCAAGAAGGGGTAGGGCAGAGACATACAGATTGTAGAAGTGTAGTACACATATGTCTCGTGGAGAAGGGGGGGGGGGTCTATGTTAGAATCGAGGTTCATGCATATGTTAGNAAAAACGTGTTGAACAAATTCTGACAAGAGCATGGACATTTCAATTACATTAATGTTAAAAAGTTGAGATGAAAAAGTAAATTATACAAATTAGAGTAATTAGTGTTTACCACATTAATTTGATAAATAATTATTAGAAAGTATATTCAGTTCTCATATTTAACTACGGGTGGATAATAAAATTAGTTCTCTATCATTATAGAGTATCGGTTGGTTTCTCCAGTGATGGTTTAGGCAAGACTCGAAAGATTTGAAAGTTCTTGATAATAATTATCATCTCTGGTGACAGGCTGTTCCAGATGTCAACAGTTCTGTGACAAAATGAATTCTTTCTCGTGTTTAGGCGCGTTCTATCCTTGTATAGTTTATACTCATGACCCCTTGTAACAGTATTGTTCTCCTTTTGTGACATGAACTTGGACACTTTGGGATCATATTTCCCTGTCATTATTTAAAAACAAAGTTCAATCATGTCTCCCCTGACGCATCTGTAAGCCAATGTTGGGAGCTGCATTACCTCAAGTCTCTCTGGGTAGGACAGGTCTACCATAACCGGTATCAATTTAGTTGCTCTTCTCTGGACGTTTTCAATGACTTCTATATGTTTTATCAGGTGCGGGCTCCAAACTTGGTTGGCATATTCAAGATGAGATCTTACGAGTCCTTTGTACAGAGCTTTGAATGTATCATGGTCCATATATTCCATAGTTCTCCTAATTACACCCATAATCGAATTTGCTTTATTGATTTTTTCCAGATATATGTACATCAAATGACAGTTTGTTATCAACTGTTACATCCATATCTTTTTCGTTTGCGGTAAACGGAAGTTCCTTACCATCTTCTAGGTTGTACGTGAAGGTAATGCTACCGGATTTCCTATTCTCATGACTTTGCATTTGTCCGGATGGAAGTGGAGTAGCCACTTGTTATTGACTTTAGCAAAACTTCCTGTAGAGCCTCGCAGTCCTGGTTGTTCGATATTGCCCGGTACATTTTTGTATCGTCAGAGAATAGGTATGTTCTTGTTTCTATGCTTGTTATTTCCGGTAGGTCATTAATATAAAACACAAACAGGATTGATCCAAGAACAGATCCCTGTGGAATGCCACTACTGATATCTTTCCAAACTGACGTTTCTCCATTGACCATTATCCGTTATTCCATCCATTCATCAATCACTTGTAAAAGTTGTAGTACGGTGGATCTTCCTTGGACGAATCCAAATTGTTTTTTTCCCGAAGAGTTTGTTATTTTGCATGTGATTCATAATTGTTTATTTACAACAAAAACAAGACCAAGGTCTGCAATATCGTACAAAATGCACATCGGTTGAAATCAGCAATGCCGGCAATGGAAACAATTTCAACTCGTGCAATTTATCAGAAATATCGTCTGTTACACTGCACTGATCAACAGGGGGTTCGTTACAAATGTCTTAAATACACATATTCTATAGACCTACTGACACATGTTACTGACCACTGATATGAGTCACAGCACACATAAACATTTCAGACATTTGTAACCGCTTGTTCTCAGTTCCCCCACTTTTTAAAATAACATGGAGGGAAGAATGTTGTTAGAAGGATTATAGTCTGTTTCTAAGTAGTATGGGCAGTATTTACCTGTGAATTTACCTGTAGTTAACCCTTCTTTATCTTACCCTGGACAGGTGTATCCGCACTTTTACCGGTGTGAGATTTCCCTGTCTCACCCTAGGGTTGAGACGGGGGGATTCCCCTATTCATAACAATGGCATGACGTCACTTCAACAATAAAATGACGTCACGTCAACCCTGAATTTAGCATGTAACGTTATCATTACATTGTGTACAGTATAGTTAATATTGTATTATTATGTACATTACATAATATGTGTTCAGCACCTGTGGCTGAAGTGAGTTCCAGGTCCTGATCCGTTTTCTTATTTATCTAACTAATAAAAGGCATTTTTGGATAAATATGCAACTCGGCAAAGATATTGGTTATATAATGCTATTTAAGCTGTGAAAGTTTCATACTTGTCCCACAATGCCTTTTACTTAAAATCACTTTTTCTTTTGTTTACCCTTTGTTTTGTTTTTGAATACACGGACTAAAGTACATCTCCTTGCTCAACACCAGTATTTCCATCTCATCCACTCTCACCTACTCCTCATCCTCTCGCCCACTCTGT
>NW_018405136.1:1238945-1239958 GCF_002113885.1 Mizuhopecten yessoensis
TTTTGACTCTCCGCTAGAGGTCGCTGATTCCATTCTCTCCCTTGACTCTCCGCTAGAGGTCGCTGATTCCATTCTCTCCCTTGACTCTCCGCTAGAGGTTGCTAATTCTTCATTCCCCTCTGACACTGTATTAATCGGTGTTGGAGACGGAGGGATAAAGTCTGAGTCATTAAAAACAGAATCCTCTTGTATGTCGGTGTACTGAGGTTGTTGTTCCGTTTCTATTCTGTTTAGTTCCTTCTCCGCAATGTCAAATTGTTTATCCGTAAAGCATTTTTTTCAGTGTAAGAGTCAACGATACTCTCGATGGCTGTAAACAATTTCTGTCTTTCTCTGTCTATGTTTCCAGACCGATTGTTTACAAATACATGCCGGTTAGCATTTTTTTGAGAGACTCTTTAGTTTTAGAATCAATATTCTGAAATAAACATGTTCGGGGTTGTAAGATCTTTTTGAAATTCATCACTTTTAGTGAAAACAGGTAGAATGTAATCTATAACCTTAGGATCAAACAACTCCAGGTAGCGATCGATGGTTTCGTGACACTCATTTGGATAGCGAACGTTGGCAGGAATCACCACACGAATAGCATGAGGACCAGGTGATGCTAATGCAATGCATTTTACTATTTCGTTTTTTGTCTCTTCCTCTGACATATCAGTATCGAACAACCCGGAGTGTCAATGACTACAACAGTCCTCCCTTCGCACTTGCAACTAGAATATTCACATTTGTTGGTGACAGACTGCGAACCCGGTTCACTCGTAAAGGCATGCTTTCCCAGAAGTGTGTTTCCCGTGCAGCTTTTTCCTGTTCCTGTCTTTCCAACCAGGATGATTCTCGTTTCTGTTTTATAACGCTTTTTAGTACCACCTAGAAGGAAGATATCAAATAGTTGTATTGTATTAACTGCTTCTCTGTCTCTACAGCTTCTAGCTGTTGCAGCCAAGCAGATAGTAGAACTTTAACAGGTTCTCTAATCGAATCATCGTCAGTGACTCCAGGAACCATCT
>NW_018405136.1:1241356-1241899 GCF_002113885.1 Mizuhopecten yessoensis
AAGATGATTTTGGAGGCGGAATCATTTTCAAAGATGGCTCTTCACCCCAGCTTACCCCTGGATGATTTCTATTCCAGACTTATTCATAGGGGAAAGGTATTGCAAAAAAAGGGATGAGGAACTTATAATAAAATGTATTGACAGCTTACCAATACACTTGAAATTATTTGTGCTTGCTGTACACCCTAAAACCGGCAGCACAATTTACCCCAAAACACTCAAAAACACCCGAAAACACCCAAAAACATTAAATATTCACATATCTTTATACTTCTTCTACCTGGCATTGGGGACATGAATGTAACGTAATGATATTTCCCGTTAATTGGATAGTTATGGTGACGCGAGTATTAATAACTATACATATTTGAGTTACTTCCCCTGCACACCANTCCTGCACACCAGTTTACCGTTTGCCATTTCACCATCCCCGATGACAGACGTTTTATCGATATTTGTTATATAAAATGGTATTTTTTCTCACTCTTTCCACATTATGTTATACAGAGAAAAAGAAGTAGGATGTAAAGATAAAGGAGAGAG
>NW_018405137.1:0-155 GCF_002113885.1 Mizuhopecten yessoensis
TGCTACAGCAACATGCTCGTAAACAATGGAACCATCGCTACAGCAACATGCTTGTAAGCAATGACACCACTGCTACAGCAATATGCTCGTAAACAATGGCACCATCGCTTCAGCAATATGCTCGTAAACAATGGCACCACTGCTACAGCAACATG
>NW_018405137.1:2635-2794 GCF_002113885.1 Mizuhopecten yessoensis
TGGCACCATCGCTACATCAACATGTTCGTAAACAATGACACCATCGCTACAGCAACATGCTCGTTAACAATGCCACCATCGGTACAGCAACATGCTCGTTAACAATGGCATCATTGCTACAGCAACATGCTCGTAAACAATGGAACCATCGCTACAGCA
>NW_018405138.1:0-155 GCF_002113885.1 Mizuhopecten yessoensis
TACTGACAGAGTTATCGGCCCTGTATATGTATTAAATATTTTCCTATCTGTCCATATCTGTCCACTATCTGTCCATATCTGTTCACTATCTGTCCATATTTGTCCATATTTGTCCACTATCTGTCCACTATCTGTCCATATCTGTCCACTATCTG
>NW_018405138.1:4495-4906 GCF_002113885.1 Mizuhopecten yessoensis
ATGTTTTATTCGCAGCGTTTTTCACGGCAAAAGCACAAAATCTTTAAGTAAGGAACTTTGTTTTGACTTTGGCAGTTTTTTTTGGTATATATTGAGTGTGATATTATATACATTTAATGGCACAAAGTTAACAAAACAAAATACCACATAGTTTAGATATACTAAAGCAGAAAAATAAGGATAATAGTTGTCTGATGAATAGACGATACTGTGGGGTGTAGTTGCTAAGGAAATCCGCCATCTTGGATCTGGTTGCTAAGGCTAGCAACCATCTTGGATCCAAGATGGCGGACTTCCATAGCAACTACACGACCCTGCGGCCCACAGTCTCGTCACTTCATCATGTGTGTTTTGATCTTGACGTAGTCATTTTTGAAGTACTGACAGAGTTATCGGCCCTGTATATGTATT
>NW_018405139.1:0-155 GCF_002113885.1 Mizuhopecten yessoensis
ATTACTATTATTTCATTTTTCACATAGTAAAACAACTCTAAAAAAAGACAACTCTAAAAAAATGGTTATATATAGTTTTTCCTTCAGTTATGCAATGTTGAGTGGAAATATCTTCCCATCATTTTGGCATCGCCCGGTCAGTCATACCATTTGAT
>NW_018405139.1:423-6460 GCF_002113885.1 Mizuhopecten yessoensis
TCGGGTCATCCTCTGAAGCCGATACCGACTATATATACAGCAACATGGCTGTATCTGCCTCGTGGTATTCTATTGGGCAGACTGTGCTTTGGTGAGAATATGCAATGTCAATACCATACGCTTATCATCAAGTTTAATTTAATCTTAAAGATTAAATGGACAAAACATTGACGTGTCTTTACAAGAAATAATGTTTAGAATTCAAGGAGCCAAAATAACAGTTTGATGGGAATCTATTTATTGTTCCAAAAGTATTTATCATTGAATTATTTTTGAGAGGAAAGTGCATCGGATAAAAAAGCATCAGTGTTAATCAAGCAAACATAAATACAGAATATCATGCCTAATCACTTACACAGAAAGTACCGTAATAATGAATATTATTGACCACCCTTCAGGTACGAGTGGAGTGTTGGTTATACACACAGTGATATCCCTGATGGAGTATACGATCATCTGAATGACCGGGTTTGGCACGACGCCAGTCAGTTTCATAACGTCACGGTCACGTTTCCACGAGGTGATAGACACAACTTCTTACAGTATTGATTTTAGTACAACTTGTTTCAAAAAATATATATTTAAAATGTATTTCGGTCATCTCCTCACAGGTTGAAGTTCCAATAACCAAAATGAGGTTAGAGCATGTTTTGCATAAATATTTTGCACTGTAACTTGACTAATCTTGACTATTCCGTTTGAATTAGAATCACTATCGATCATTTGTTGTGTATTTTGGGATGTAAAGAATAACTTGTATACGAAAAGCATGTCCTATTGCTGTTTAGTTAAAGTCGGATGTTTCTCATCCGCTTTCTATTGACAGATAGATGGTCACTGACTAGGGTTTCCATCTATAATTTAGCACACATTCGCGAAACAAATTGATATAAATCGGTTGTAGAGTATCTGTAACTCCATAATCCCACTTGTAAATTATTACAGGGAAGGAGTTGAAGAGTGGATTCCAATACTCCGTGTTCATAAGATCATGGTTTAGCATTACGACTTACGCTGTATATAAATCCGACGGTGTCACAATTGTTGATCAACCTCCAAGTGTCACAAAGCTGTTAGGAGCAATGGTATTGTATAGAAATTATATATCAGTAGTATTGTATATATAAAGATCACATCACAAACATCGTCAATCTTAATATTTTCATATTTTAGCTCACAAGCCTTGAATTGCCTTTGAGCTTAGATAATTGCATAGGGTCCGTCTATCGTCTGGCGACCACTTTTTTCTATGAACTTCTTATCAATTATGCGCGGGGTATTGATATCTGGCCTATTCGGAATGAAAGATGAAGTGCTAACTTGATTGCTGTTAATTTTATTTTCAAATAAATTTGATATTGACCAACTTTGAAAGACACAGATGGGATATTTTGTTGCTCATCTTCACATAACATTTAATACAGCGATACAGCTAAATGTGCCTTATGGTTAATAGTGGTATGGCTATAGTTTTGCTATTTTATTGTAATGTATCATTGTAAATGAAGTACCTTTTTAATACTATTTTATAAAATTATTTTCATCCAGAACTTACTTACGAGGTTTTAATTTCGCAATTCGTTTGTTTAGTTCGAGGGTTTCAAAATATCCACATGGTCATTGATTCGAAAGTTTAATATAATCGTCGATAAAATTAAAACTAAACTTTACGAAAACTTGCAGATATACAGTACACAATCCTGAAGTAAATATAGATATATTTCTTCTTCAGGTGAAGGAGCGTCAGCATGGAACAAACAAGAAGGAAGTTGACTTTACAAACGACCCTATGAAACTTTACATAGACTGGTCCGGCGTATTTCTGGGTGCTGAGGAACATATCCACATATACGACATCTATGTCAGCCTCTTCCCAGGCGGTAGGTAACATTATTTACATGACAGAATAGTGGATCCCTCGAATTGTTGTATATTATTGATTATAGTTTCAGTAACAACTGAACTGTTACTGATCAACACCCCAGTTTTTACATCTACAAAATCAAAAGCTAATATTTTGAAAGGAAGATACCGTCCGTTTTATTTGCCAACTCTGTCGAAAATAACATTATTCTCCCAAACAGATGAATGTTGGGATATGTATGTTATCATTTATTCAGTCGTTTAAAGCAGTGTTTGCAAATTATGTTATTGGCTTCTGGTGCTTTCTGCAACTGACCTCCCTGTCATTGAGCATCCTAAAAATATCCATATTTTGTAAAGTTGAATATTTCAATTTCAAATAAAATGTTTTATTCGAATGCCAGTATGTTTTAATTTATTGATATGGTTGAACATATCTTTTATCCAGGTCATGGTATATTTGAAAGTTCTGTAAGTCTCCCTGCACATTTGACGTCACACAATATAACCTGGGCACCTTTTCGGTCACAAGTCAAATATTACACGAATGTGATTGGTTACGGACATTCAGGAATTTATCGTACAGCTGTATCAGACGGGTTTGTGTTCGATACTGACCAACCAATCAGTGGCCTCGTATCTGATGGACTCGGTAAGTTACTGAAACAAAAATAACGGAAGCAGTATATGTGCTAGAATGCTGAGTTCTACATATATTTTATAATATTTATTATCTTGCAAGTCATCAATTTATTTTCAAATACGTTTGTTTTGTGATATAAATCATATTTTATTTTATTAGGAATTCAATCAACTACTGTTTGAAAAACATTAAAATTATTATTTGGTATTCCAGGAATCCATGACACAGATTATCAGAACGCCTCCGAGCAGCTGGGTGCGACTTGGGCGGGTTTCCGTGATACGACGGGACTGATCGGTTACTATTGGTGTGTGGGAGTAACTGCTGACTTATCAGACTGTTCGGTCCTCCCCTGGCGGTTTGTTGGCCTCCATACAGCCTACTTCAGTAACATCACAACTCCTGTCATTCAAGGTATGTTTCGGCAATGTACATCATACATAAATTTTATCAAGCCTCCTCTATAAATATGTACCTGTACAGAGTGTTTCCAAACACATACCGAACCATGTGCATAACCACCAAGTTTGACTAGCGGTGATTCTAGTTTTGGTCTGAGGTCAACAACATGCTTTAGGATATCACGCCGATTGCCTTTTAACATTCTTACAACTACATCTGAATTTCTTTGTTTGGGGCCCATTTCTCCTGCTTCAGTCTTATATAAATATACTTAAAAACAGACATACCATACTGCTTAATATGAACAGCTTGAACAATTGTATAATCATTAAAATAAAGCGTTTTTTTACGCCTAAAACATTCTTGATCTGAAGCAAGCAAGCCTTTCAACTTCTGCGATGCTGTTGGTTAATAATTGATATAATTGATTATAAATGGATTTTTAAGTAGTTTTTCCATGCTATCCGTCTAGGTAGATACAGTGTACTTGTTATTTTCGGATTTTACGTTTTATCTTCTATGTTATTGGTAATTATGATCTTTTCTGCGTATATCAGAGGCTTCCATCCAAGTCTATATAACTCGTCCTGTTCGTGATGTGTACAAAACCAATATGTCTTTTCATTTATTTTCTGCTTCCGCGTCATATACTAGATTTGTTTCGAAAATGTGATTTCATGTCATCATTCTATTATCAATTCAAATATAACTTGCATGGTACCTTGCAGGTTCTAAGCTGTTTAACAAGGTGTATGCTGTGGATATCGTGGGTCAACACTCTGTGATAGCAGTATCAGACGGAGTCGTTATTGACTATACTCCACCTATTCCATCGAAGTATATATCATGGAGAAAGAACATTGTTGACAATCCTTCTTTTGAATCCTCTCTCCAGAATTCCAATAATTTATCAACAGCTCTGGAATCGGATTTATGCAGTATTTTATCTGTATACCGTCCTGTGGACTGGAAACTAGAGGGATGCGGTGGCGTAGTTCGTGAAACAAAAAACAACGTAAATAACAATTTTCTCCTTGTACAAATGTCTGTTTCACAAACCCTAGAGAACCTGGAGATTGGAGAAGAATATAGAGTGTCCTTTGTTACCAAACACATGACTCTTCCATCATCGGTAATGTCAAACGCAGAAGCCTATGTGAAATTTGGTTCTGAAACACGCATGTTCTTTTTACACAAGAAATATGGAAGAAATGAGCCGGGTCACCGGGAAAACTTTCAATGGGAAACACATCTGTATTATTTCCAAGCATCATCTGTAAGTGAAACGTTGACCCTTGGATCGATCGGACCTTCTATGGGGTTCGCAATAGATGATATAGTCGTTCAACAATTTGACAGTGTTGCAGACTACGATTCCGATGGAATGGGCCATATAGAAACAAAGTTGCATTTCATTCACGAGCAAACCATTGTCCGTGCCAAATGGACGTTTGAAGATATGGAATCTCCCATCATAGACTATACTTGGTCTATTGGTAATATATGATATTAATGAGTTTCATATCTGGTTCTGTGCTTATTGTACATATCAACTTATTTTGAAAAACATGTACCAAACATAAGACAATTAATTATACAATAAATTAAGTAGCTTATTTTAATTTAGACTGAGAAATACGAGTTACCTTGTAATGGTCAATGCATATAATCTTGTTTACCGGTTAAATGTATATTGTCTTTCTCAATAAAGGTGAAATGACAACTTTTAACAAATATATGCAAGTTTGTTTGAGTATAACTCTTTTTAAAAGGAGGTCATGCCACATTAACGTGACATATAACCTTGAGCTATTCTCAATAACAACCTATAATGCAATGTGATGCTATACTTGTCAGGTACGGTAAGGGGAGGACTAACTTTACAGTCACTGACCAGTGTGGGGAGGAACACATTCTCGTCTAACAGCAACCTAAATCTGGATCACAACGCTATCGTCCACGTGACAGTGATGGCCACTAATGCAGCTGGGCTGAGGACAATACTGCACGCTGATCCAATACTGGTCGATCTCACCCCACCTGTCGTGTTGAGGATAAATGATGGTTCCGGTAAATTAAATGGGTTTTTTTCTGGTCTTAAGCTGATGGTTTTCCGTCATTATCAACATTTTTTAATGGAATCGGATTAAATCAGGTTCTCACTGTCCCAATCTAGATTTAATCATGATGTACCTAATATACGCATTTTGGTTAATTAAACATAATGGCCTCTCTTTTTTTATTTGTTTAATATTGAACGAGAGTTATCATAACGCGTGCTAAATCTGGCACATGAATCACTTCTGGAACACGTGATCTTTTTCCTTTTGTTTTGATGGCTCTTCATTTCCTCGCTTTCATATCTGTCGTTTTTTTATCTTGAGGTTTTTTTCAGAAAAGAAATGTAATACTATTCTGTTTCCCATTGTTGTTTTTCTTTTTGTTGTAGGAGAGGATCTGTCAATGCAATCGAGCAACATTATAACTGTCAACTGGAAAATCATAGATCCAGAATCAGGTATTCAGTCATGTGCCTGGGCAATTGGTAAGTACGCAGATTATAAATGAAGCATTAAAGAGGTGTGTTGAATTGCGTAACCCTCTTACTGTATGTTTAATAGTAACCCGTCTCATATTTAGAAGAAAAAAATGCTTAAACGAGAGAGAAAACAACAATATACATCTGATAGATAAAAATATGGATATATAAACATAATCTCATCATACATGACTGATGTCAGCTAAATTATAAGTTTCTTAGGATATATCTTGGCCAGTTTGCTCAACATCAAGCTAACTGCAAGACATGGTATAACAACGCAGAATACTAATTACTCCAAATTGTTTTGTAGGAACAAATTACTTCGAAAACGATATCCAATCTTTTACAAAAGTTCCAGCGACAGCAACTTCAGCTTTTGTAGAACTGAATATGAGCAGAATTGATGGTAAAAAAGTGTATTCCAGTGTTGAATGTGAAAATGGTGCCAGTTTAAAGACCCTAGCAACCACCAATGGAGTCCAAATCACGACGACGGCCCCAGTTCTTCCCTACGGCACCATTGATGTGATAGAGATGTCGGCCACAGAGTACCCGGCACAGGACGGCTATCAGAGTAGCAGTTTGGG
>NW_018405139.1:6905-24548 GCF_002113885.1 Mizuhopecten yessoensis
TGTCTTTTGGAAATATATCAGGACATTTTCACATGTTCAATTCATATAATATATTAACGTTTCCATTTATAAAACCTATAAGATACTGTACCGCTTTGTATCTGTACTGACCATTCTTAATTAATAAAATAAGGGGAAAAAACAAGATTGATACAAATCGCCAAGCAAAACATTTGATGGATTTTGAATTTTTGAATTTCAGAAGACAAATTTGAAACCGTTACGTCAACTAAGAACACGCTGAGTGTAGATTGGTCAGATGTGTTTTCTGACACAGTCGATATTCATTTCTACGAAGTGTCAGCAGGAACGCTTGGAGGCGTGGACATCGTACAATGGCAGTACACCACGGAGAACCATTTAGTACTTGGAATCCCAGATAAAATAGTCGACCAGGAAACGGTTCTAATACACATCGTCGTCAAGGCCGTAGAACGTAGCGGCCTCTATACTACATGTAAAACAACGTTGCATTTTTAAAGAGTGCATAGACATCGGACTTCATTATTTGTTTTATGGCCATTGTGTTATACATCCGAATTCAAGTAGAGGAAACAACATTATTAAACTTTAGATTTATATGTCCGGCAGGATAGTACTGTGTTACTGAACAGTTTGTTTATATAAATATGTATATCTTATTACAACATATCATTGATCTTCTTTCGCTCATCAATCTGATCAAAACCAGATCTTTAATTACATTCCGATACTCTACGTTCCAAGGTATCGGAGTGGAATTAAAGACCTGGTTTTTTAAATCAGATTGTTCGCTTATTATTTATATATTATGTATATTTTTGATAGCCCATTTTACTTTTCTAATCTCAATTAATAATTGAAATACTAGCAGAGGGGTAGCGAGGCTGTTTTTATGTTGAAACTACATCTCGAAGTTATTTGAAAGTGAAAATAGAATTTACATACTGATCATTACGACGGTGAAACGAAATCTTCTCGAATTTTTCCAACACGCTGATATAAATAACTTTAACCCCAATGGTTGTACAACATTTTATGACAAAGAGAGAATATCTGTTATTTCAATTTCAAAAGATGTGCATCTTAACCGTGAACGATTTGTGTCTATTTCAGTTCCAGATATCGAACATATCTATGTTAACACCGAGAGTTTCACAACTAGTATCGGATTCTTTGTGGCGATCAGTATATGCTTCGTTACAAACTTGTGTATACAAATATTACACAAATCAAATTTTGTAAAGTTGTAGTTTTCCATTGAATACCAAAAAAATCTTATTTGTAATCATCAAAACCACTTACAAGAAATTGGTTTGAAATGTTTATAAATGAGGTTGGCATGTTTTATTTCAAATTCCTACTACTCCTTAAAGGATGCACGAATGGTAGCCATATTTGTTTTTGAATATGAATGTGGCAGGATTATTCCATTTTCTAAATATGAAATTGGTACGACCCCTTGAGCCGGAGGATTGTAGCCCAACTAGCAGTAGTTTGATTGTAAAATCGTGCTATACGTACTTCAGAATGATTTAGATTCCCTCTTATAGCCAAAACACACATACTATCAGTATTGCTTATAAATTTCACCCCATCCCTAGTAACTAAGTTCCTGAATCATAACAATTAGAATATGTACAATTGCAAGGCATGACGATACAATTAACATGAAGACATCTTAGTCTCTTATGCAAATATATATATATATAGATAATAACATATTCGATACGAGATATTGCACGTTTATTATATCATGTAGCATCACTTCTTTGATATGTCAAACTATCCGTTGGTCTAAGAAATGTATGTTTAGCTGATGGAAATCTTCGTGACATTTTAATATCCAATCTTTATGTTACTTCAGAATGCATTCCATTAAGTATAATAATGTTCTTTTGTACTTTTGGTCTTTTTAGAGTTTTTGAAGTTTAACAATAAAAATATTTAATCGTTGAATTGTTTTTAATATTGTATTATTTATTGGTGTCTGTTTTAGTGACGCAAGATCATCAGGAATCGTACTTACCTATTTTGCCGTTGAATTCGATTGTTAACAATCCATTTACAGATATTCTGCATGTAACACAATTATGGTTAATAAGTTCCTCTGAAACGCTGATTCAATCCATAGGTCATCAATCAATTTTGAGGAAAGTTAAAATTGCCGTGAAAAGTAGGAATTTGCCTGTTAGGAAACTAAATTGCCTACGATAGTTTAATATTTTGTATTATATGTAGCCATCACAGTTTAAATGAATCTGATTATTCCGATGTTTATTGCTTCAAACCCGTATTGGATATGTGTATTTTACTATTGAGTTAGATTTTTACTTAGAATCCAAGAAATGGCTATTAAAGTATTGCTTTTGATAATGGGTTCTGTATAACGAATGAAAAGCTGATAAAAAATGTTCTAATTATCAGAATGAAAACACACACAGAATTATTGACATATAAGGCATATCAAAACTAAATATTTGAAAAACCTGCAGTTTCTGGATTAAAAGGTAGAAAAATTCAACTGATCTATATTATAATGCTTTATATGACGAGTATGCAGTTATTGATTAAGTTCTTTTAAATTCTTGGCATTTTTTATACAAATAGATACATTCATTTCAGACTTATCAGCTATTCATAAATATTTTAACAATATTTTAGATCCCTGGAAGGACTCTAGTGCAGTTAGTTGTAATCTGAACATAGTGAACTGCAAGTCTGAACGTAGTGAACTACAAGTCTTAAAGTAGTGAACTACAAGTCTGAACGTAGTGAACTACAAGTCTGAACGTAGTGAACTACAAGTCTGAACGTAGTGAACTACACGTCTCAACGTAGTGAACTACAAGTCTCAACGTAGTATCTACAAGACCTAATATAATGAACTACAAATCTGAACGTAGTGAACTACAAGTCTCAACATAGTGAACTACAAGTCTTAACATAATGAACTATAAATATTGACATAGTGACTTACAAGTCTAAACGTAGTGAACTACAAGTTTAAACATATTGAACTACAAGTCTGAACGTAGTGAACTACAAGTCTTTAAATAGTGCACTACAAGCCTGAACATAGTGAACTACAAGTCTTAACATATTGAACTACACGTCTCAACATAGTGAACTACAAGTCTGAACATAGTGAACTACAATTCTTAGCATAGTCAACTACAAGTCTGAACATAGTGAACTACAAGTCTAAACATCGTGAAATACAAGTCTTTACATAGTGAACTACAAGTCTCAACATAATGAACTACAAGTCTCAACATAGTGGACTACAAATCTTATAATATTGAACTACAAGTCTCAACATAGTGAACTACAAGTATCAACATAGTGAACTACAAGTTTTAACGTCGTGAACTACAAGTCTTAACATAGTGAACTACAAGTCTTAACGTAGTGAACTACAAGACCTAACATAATGAACTACAAATCTGAACGTAGTGAACTACAAGTATTAACATAGTGAACTACAAGTCTAAACGTAGTGAATAACAAGTCTTAACTTAGGGAACTACATGTCTTAACATACTGAAATACAAGTCTTAACATAATGAACTACAAGTCAGAACATAATGAACTAAAAGTTTTAACGTAGTGAACTTAAAGTCTTAACATATTGAAACACAATTCTTAACGTTGTGAACTACTAGTTTCAACATAGTGAACTTCAAGTTTTAACGTAGTGAACTACAAATATTAGCATAGTGAACTACAAGTCTGAACATATTGAAACACAATTCTTAACGTTGTGAACTACAAGTCTCAACATAGTGAACTATAAGTCTTAACGTAGTGAACTACTAATCGTAACGTAGTGAACTACAAGTCTGAACATATTGAACTACAATTATTAGTATAGTGAACTACAAGTCTGAACAAAGTGAACTAAAAGTCTGAACATAATGAACTAAAAGTCTTAACGTAGTGAACTACTAGTCTTCACATAGTGAACTACAAGTCTTAACATAGTTAACTACAAGTCTTCACCTAGTGAACTAGACGTCTTAACGTAGTGATCTACAAGTCTTCACATAGTGAACTACAATTCCTAACGTAGTGAACTACAAGTATTAATATAATGAACTAAAAGTCTTAACATAATGAACTACAAGTCTGAACATAGTGAACTAAAAGTCTAAACGTAGTGAATTACAAGTCTTAACTTAGTGAACTACAAGGCTTAACGTAGTGAACTACAAGTCTTAACGAAGTGAACTACAAGTCTCAACATAGTGAACTATAAGTCTTAACGCAGTGAACTACAAGTATTAATATAATGAACTACAAATCAGAATATAATGAACTACAAGTCTTAAAGTAGTGAACTACAAGTCTTAACATAGTGGTCTACCAGTTTAAACGTAGTGAACTACAAGTCTAAACATAGTGAACTACAAGTCTTCACCTAGTGAACTAGACGTCTTAACGTAGTGAACTACAGGTCTTAACATAGTGAACTACAGTTCTTACCGTAGTGAACTACAAGTATTAATATAATGAACTTCCAGTCAGAACATCATGAACTACAAGTCTTAACGTAGTGAACTACAAGACCTAACATAATGAACTACAAATCTGAACGTAGTGAACTACAAGTCTGAACATAGTGAACTTAAAGTCTAAACGTAGTGAATTACAAGTCTTAACTTAGTCAACTACAAGTCTTAACATAATGAACTACAAGCCTTAACATAATGATCTACAAGTCAGAACATAATGAACTACAAGTCTTAACGTAGTGAACTACAAGTCTTAACGAAGTGAACTACAGGTCTTAACATATTGAAACACAATTCTTAACGTTGTGAACTACAAGCCTCAACATAGTGAACTATACGTCTTAACGTAGTGAACAACTAATCTTAACGTAGTGAACTACAAGTCTTAACGTAGTGAATTACAAGTCTGAACATATTGAACTACAATTCTTAGCATAGTGAACTACAAGTCTTAACGTAGTGAACTACAAGTCTTAACGTAGTGAACTACAAGTCTTAACATAATGAACTAAAAGTCTTAACATAATGAACGACAAGTCTGAACATAATGAACTACAAGTCTCAAAATAGTGAACTACATGTCTAAACATAATGAACTACAAGGCTGAACATGGTGAACTACAAGTCTGAACATATTGAACTAATGTTCTTAGCATAGTGAACTACAAGTCTGAACATAGTGAACTACAAGTCTTAACGTAGTGAACTACAAGTCTTAACGAAGTGAACTACAGGTCTTATCATATTGAAACACATTTCTTAACGTTGTGAATTACAAGTCTCAACAGAGTGAATTATAAGTCTTAACGTAGTGAACTACTAATCGTAACGTAGTGAACTACAAGTCTTAACGTAGTGAATTACAAGTCTGAACATATTGAACTACAATTCTTAGCATAGTGAACTACAAGTCTGAACGTAGTGAACTTCAAGTCTTAACGTAGTGAACTACAAGTCTTAACATAATGAACTAAAAGTCTGAACATAATGAACTAAAAGTCTTAACGTAGTGAACTACTAGTCTTCACATAGTGAACTACAAGTCTTACCATAGTTAACTACAAGTCTTCACCTAGTGAACTAGACGTCTTAACGAAGTGAACTACAAGTCTTAACATAGTGAACTACAATTCTTAACGTAGTGAACTACAAGTATTAATATAATGAACTACAAGTCAGAACATAATGAACTACAAGTCTTAAAGTAGTGAACTACAAGTCTTAACATATTGGTCTACAAGTTTAAACGTAGTGAACTACAAGTCTAAACATAGTGAACTACAAGTCTTCACCTAGTGAACTAGACGTCTTAACGTAGTGAACTACAAGTCTTAACATAGTGAACTACCATTCTTAACGTAGTGAACTACAAGTATTAATATAATGAACTACAAGTCAGAACATAATGAACTACAAGTCTTAAAGTAGTGAACTACATGTCTTTACATAGTGGTCTACAAGTTTAAACGTAGTGAAATACAAGTCTAAACATAGTGAACTACAAGTCTTAACATAGTGAACTACACGTCTTCACATAGTGAACTACACGTCTTCACATAGTGAACTACAAGTCTAAGCATAATGAACTATAAGTGTAAACATAGTGAACTACAAGTTCTCACATAGTGAACTTCAAGTCTAAACATAGTTAACTACAAGTCTAAACATAGTAAATTAAACGTCTGAACCTAGTGAACTACACGTCTTAACTTAGTGAGCTACACGTCTTCACATAGTGAACTACGAGTCTAAACATAATGAACTAAAAGTCTTAACATAGTGAATTATAAGTCTTACCATATTGAACTACAAGTTTAAACGAAGTGAACTGCACGTCTTCACATAGTGAACTACAGGTCTCAACATAGTGACCTACAAGTCTGAACATAATGAACTACAAGTCTCAACATAGTGAACTACAGGTCTTAACGTAGTGAACTACAAGTCTTAACATAATGAACTTCAAGTCTTAACGTAGTGAACTACAAGACCTAACATAATGAACTACAAATCTGAACGTAGAGAACTACAAGTCTTAACATAGTGAACTAAAAGTCTAAACGTAGTGAATTACAAGTCTTAACTTGTATAATATTTGTATATTAAGAGTTCTGAGTCCTATAATATTGAACTACAAGTCTCAACATAGTGAACTACAAGTATCAACATAGTGAACCACAAGTCTTAACGTAGTGAACTACAAGTCTTAAAATAGTGAACTACAAGTCTTAATGAAGTGAACTACAAGTCTTTACATATTGAAACACAATTCTTAACGTTGAGAACTACAAGTCTTAACATAGTGAACTACAAATCTTAACGTAGTGAACTACAAGTCTTAACGTAGTGAACTACAAGTCTTAACATAATGAACTGAAAGTCTTAACATAATGAACTACAAGTCTTAACATAATAAACTACAAGTATTTACATAATGAACTACAAGTCTGAACATAATGAACTACAAGTCTCAACATAGTGAACTAAAAGTCTTAACGTATTGAACTACAAGTCTTAACGTAGTGAACTACAAGGCTTAACGTAGTGAACTACAAGTCTTAACGTATTGCACTACAAGTCTTAATGTAGCGCACTTCTAGTACAATACGTGTAACGTTAGGTTAACACTCAAATATAACATATAATTATACAGGTACGTTGTTTATAAAATTTCCTGAGTATACGGGGTAGGGTTGTGTAGGTTACAATGTACTTAGATATTGCACATATATATTACGTTAAACATCGCTCATAAGTCATCGAATATAACTGTTAAAAGTCAATAGACTTGACAATCAGGAAGTAAAATTCACCTGCAAGTAGTTAGGTGTAAGCTAGTATACATAACCATACTTGACGGCATGTACCCCAACGCCAACACCCTCAGGACAACGTTCTTTTGTTTGCTAGTTATATTTTATATAAAACCAACAGATTCTGTTGTAGCAGGAAGGTAAGTAGAAATCAAATGTCCATTTTATCGGAATTAACTATTCAGCGTAGGTGTATTCTTAAAAAATTGCCTTATGTAATTAGATCGGTTTTTTTATGCATTTTTTTCTTATCGCGCAACAGTAAACTTAAAACTGCTCCATTTTTTATAAAAAAATTATTTACTGCTTTATTTTATAATATTTATCTCAATAATTGTTCATTAGAGAATACAGGGGTTTAAGGTTTGAAATCAATCTATTAAGGTCGATTTTGGTTGATTGAATTTTACAAATAAAATGGCATGTTGTCATGTAAAAAAATAATCAGTCCCGTTAGCCAAGAGTTCTGAGCGTTTTCAACTGTGTTTACATCAGATCGGGGAATCGAACACTCCCTGTTTAAATACTGGTAGCTGATAGGTACAAGTTCGATCCTTTCGCCCGAGGACAACCTGTGTAGTATCTCTAAACAGTGTCTTAAATAATTGATTATTGTTTATTTCGGGTCAGAATAACCATCGATTGTCGGCGACTTGATTTTTATATGTGAGTTTACTAAACAAAATACAATTGGGAAAAAACATCAGAAAATTGCCGATGTGTTTTAAACAACAGAGATATGAAAATAAACACTTTTTGTATAGGGAATACATATATCGTATTTAAGTAAGTACCGAAAACCTTTGCATATCGTAGTGCAGTTGTATTCTAATACAAATGTTGTGTGTGTATCCGATACCGTAATATTCTGTTGAATACATGAACTTTGATTTTTAACATGATGCCTTTTTTCATATATATATCTAGTATGTTTTTTAATTTGATATTGTTGTTTCTATTTGTTTCGTTTCTGTAACTTATATTGGTATATTGGTGTTGTTGTCTTGTTTAACGCTTATAATACCATTAATATTAAATGTAGACTTGATCTGGGGAGACAAGATCTTGCCTTATTGACAATGATCTAAGGGGTATTTTTTGATCTGCAAAAAAGTCATAGCTTAACAAAGGGACCAGTTGGTCTTGAAATGTTGAGGCACGTACATTGCTTGTGTATAAAGTAAAACTTTAGGGAAATTAGGGAGATATTACCGTTTGTATGAAAAACTGCTATGGAATTCTCTTATATTTTGCCTGCTGCAGGACAATGCTCATTAAGCTTTCATCACGAAATCGAGTATCACGCGAAAAGCAATACAAATATACAAATGTAACAGCGTTCATTCGCGATTACCGTAGATCGGCAGCAATATAATGTATGAACCAAATCCAAGTAATTTAGCAGGGAAGCGCATTTTCACCAAGACGGTCAGGGTTCGATTTCCCGATCGGATATGAAAATGAATGGGGTCACCTGCCCAACCACGTGGGTTTCCATCCGATTAATACGGTTTCCTGCCATAATAAGACCCCCGTGCTACTATACGGGCCAACAGGAGTAATATTATATTGATACATTTGTTTTAGAATTTGTTTTAAAATTGTTGTAAAATAAAAGATTTTAATTTACAGAAAAAGAACTGCTAGTTATTGTCTCGATGTGGAGAGAGTCGCAAAGCTTCAATTCGAACTCTCACAGTGTCTGATTATAGATTCACAACAGTCCTAGGATGACGGTGTAAACGCTATCTTCGCACTTCAGTTACTATAGCCATTTATATACTATGTACATGGATTTGGCTGTTTGTTGAACAGTAAACATATCATGGATTTGTCACTGAACTTGACATTAATCATAAAACATCGGAAAGCATTTGACTGTAAAACTTTTTGGACTACCTTACTATCAAAACCATAGTGTATAATTATATATATATTGATTTTTCTGTCACCAGACCAAAACCTTTGAAAGCATATTATTTACAAGACTGATGTGTACCAATGTCGTTATTGTGATGGCAAACATAAGCGTTGTACCATACTATAGAGTTGATAAATACCTGCTAATGGTTACCAAAATAAAATTTTGGGCTGTGGTTACGTAATCTACTTTGTAAACGTCTAGTCTATTCTTTGATATATATGCATGTGATATCATGCTGTCGTCCAATGGGGGATATCTGTTAAAATATATATTTTTCTAGCTGAACCCATTCCATCACTATCGGTTTTTTTACCAAATAGAGTCACGTATCACCATTTGCAGAGGAGTCAAATCGTTGTTATTCAAAAAAATATAAGCTGTTTCTTTTCCTTTTCTCAAATTTACAAATTTTACCTTTTGGGAAAATTGAAAAGTGGGAGGTGGAAATTCAGGCACCATTGCCGTGGTTCGATTCGTGGAGCAGAACCAAAAACACCGCTTAGCTTCCGTTATAAAAGCTATATTTAGTGATGATCGATTGCATGTGTTATGACGGCGTTGGAACATCAATTGCTTAAGAAGGCAATATTATGCTCAGAAATAGATTGAGATCATTACCAATTATTAATGGCAGATAATTGTTCACCTTTTCCCAAATGATAACTATGCATTCTATGACGATAGTGCCCCTGTACTCTAATAGTGAACAATTGCAAGGAAGCAACTGTTATATTTAAAACAAAACACACAATAACAATATCCCAATCGACATATTACAGAAAAAGAGTGTGCAACAAACAATACTATCTGAAATCTACCGTTAAAATTGTAAAATGAGCGACGCTATCTTCCAAACAAAGATTACTTATGTCCTAAATAAAACTAATCATTCTTCTGATTATTCAAATATTCTTTCCGGAATACATATCATGTTATCTGAAATGTAACAAATAAATTACGTATAGATATAAATGTCATGTCCTGTTGAGTGTGTACATTGTATATTTAACCAGTACAATTGTCAGAGGTAGTTAGGAACAACAGACATTATCAAATATTATACTTTGCTGTGTACATTGTGATTATATTTACACGACCCACGATGCTAACTGGTGCTTTATACGGGTAATGAATAGCAGGCTATTTAAACCCCTGTCTGACCGACCTACCAAGGTCTTATTTATAACATTATAATTTGTTTACAGTTTCAGTGTATTGTCAATGTGGCATATACAACAACACAAATTGGATATGTCAGGACTTATCGTTTCAGTTTATATCAGAATTCGGAATATATGGATTTCGTGTTATCTAAGAGGAGTTGAATATATATGTAAACTCTACAATGGTATCTGGTAACATATACGTATACAGGTATCCTGATAATAAAAGTTTGCTCATTATAAGGTGTTCCTTTTTTTGTTGGTTACAAGTCATCGCCATCATTGGACTTAATTTTATTTTTAAATTGCACCTCTGTGTTAAACCATAACAAGAAACATCAATCATTGAATGAAATAGTTAAAAATAAATGGACTTGACAATCAGGAAGTAAAATTTACCTGGTAGTAGTTAGGTGTAAGCTTGTATACATACCATACCTGACGACATGTTTCCCACCGTCAACACCCTCGGGACAACGTTCAGTTGTTTGTTAGTTATAGTGTTTATACAACCAACAGATTCTGTTGTAGCAGGAAGGTAAGTAGAAATCAAATGTATATTTTATTGGAATAAACTATTCCGCTTATTTATATTTTTAAAATTTTCATGAAGGAATATGAAACGGTTTTTTTTTATTCATTTTTTTACTGCGCAGCAAGTAGGTTTTAACTACTTTTATTTGATATTTTGACCGCTTACAAATATTGTTTTATTCGGTTTATCATTATTCTATGTTTCGTTTAATCATTGTTCATTAGGGAATACACGTTTTTTGGTTGGAGATACATATACAAAAATGTAGCAAGGTTGATTTGATATTACTATGAAAATGACATTTTGTACAGTTAATAATTAGCCCCGTTTGCCGAGAGGTCTTGAGCTATTTTAACTGTGTTTATGTAACTAAAGTAACTTTATAACAATTATGAAACAATGTATTTCAACTCATATTAATCACTCTTGTTGGCCCGGATGTAGCGCGCAGGGGTATGAATGTAGAAGGAAACAGGAGTATCCCGGTAACCACGTGGTAGGGCAGGTGACCCGATACCTAAAATAGTTGCTCATTGTTTATTTCGGGTCTTTCCTTATAAGATGGTAAATTGCCCGCGTCTTGATTTGCATTTTTGAGCAGATCAAGCAAGGCTATTTGCAAAATCACCGAGAAATTGCTGATGTGTTTTAAACAACAGAAATATGGTACAAATGTAATGAACACTATTTTTGGTTTAAAGAATCAGGATAACATCTATAATTTTAAGTAAATACCGCCAAGCTTTACACATCGGAGTGGAGTTGTATTCTGATACAAATGACGTGTGTATTGCACACAAACTCCGGCACCGTGATATCTTGTCGTATATTTGAAGTAAAATCTTTAAAATTATACCTTTTTTAGATACCAATGGAAATGATGCAAGTATTTCTACGGTGATTATAACTAACATTTCACGTTCCTGCATCCTTGCTTTCAGGAGTCGTGCGATCGAACCAATTTTGACATAAAATCGATAAACTTATTTAATAGTACTTTTATAAAGAAGCCCTTTTTTACTGCTGTACATTTGTAGTACTATAAATGAAAATCTGTGATCGTCAATTACTTTATATGATTTGTTTTTTCCTACTTGTTTTCGTTTCAGAAACATATCTCGATGAATCTCAGAGATTGCTTTTGGAAACTTTGATCATGTTTACAGGAGGGATAGAACTAACTCTGCATGTGTTGATCTTGATCTAAATATACATAATCTTGCCTTAATCTGGATTGAACTCAGTATCCGATACAAACCTTCTATAAGTAGTTGTATAAAACGATACCTGCGTATTGGATATTAGGATAGAGTTGACAATGATCTTGAGTGTGTATTGTTTTGATCTGCAAAGAAAAAACTTCAAGTCATGTCCAATTAGTAATGACCTGAACTTTAAACCTTTAAGAGACGGGTCAATCAGAAGTCATTATTATTGATTTTGATGGCGAAAGGCTACAGACCTATTTACAGAATATAAGACCTATAGATCCTGCTTGATGTATTGCTTCAATAGACAAACGAGCTGGATGTTTCAGCAGAAATTTATTGTCGAGTTAATTCATGATATGGGTTTTGTTTTTGGGCCAATCAGCCTCTGCATAGAAAATAGTGGATGAAGTTGAGAAAAGGCCAAACTATGGAGATATGGTATTTTTGTATATTTTCATTGTAGTTACAACTATTTGATAATATGATGATCGATTATGATTGACATCTATTCTCGCTGGAGCATATGCCTGATACTTTAAAGCTTACTTACTCAAATTGATATTGATTCTCATCAATCGTCACTCATTGCATGTCCTCCTTAAAAACGTTCCTATCTTTGTTTCCATCTATATGGGGTACTTTACAGCTACAATTACATTCTAATTTATTTGCCACGCTACTTATAAAGTTTAATCACGAGAAATCAGACCTCTCGACACTCAGTAATTCGTTCGGTACAACACTACATGTGTCATATGTTTACTCGTTATTCAAAAAAAGATTGCACTCAATTGGAAGTTAACAACGAACTGTTGAAGATCTTCTTATGACAAGACTTAAAATACTTGACCGAGACAAAAAAAAAGTCCAAAGCTACAGACTGTCTATAATTAGCAGTAATTCTTAAGGAGTTATTTCTAAGTTAAAACTACCTGTATATATAACGATTATGTATACTTTTAAATTATGTTAATTTTTTCTTTCAAAGTCAAACCCGGCTTAGATAAAATTAATTTCCACCTAGTGTTAAATCAACTCATCAAGTTGTGTATACCTAGGTAATAACGACCTGTCTGTGATGGTTGAAGGGTTGATATATTATCACGATGTTTCATTTGTAATTGATACAAAAGTGATTGCTAGTATTTTTTATTGTACTTTTTTCAGTGTTTATTCATGAAATTACATACATATATTAAGATCCCTTTGTCATTGTGATTTCTGGTGTGAAAGGTTCCATTGGCATGTTTTAACCCGAATGTAATTGCCTGGCCATGCAGGAAGTGAAATACACACGCTCAATCACAGTCAAGACATAAAGTTTAAAACTGTTTTCATTTTAATATATTTACATTCTTGATGTTTGTTCTGTATATGAATCTACCAACTGAAAACAACTGCCAATAGACTATGAATACACTATGAATACAACGATTCTCGTGCAACCAGTCAGCTGATTTCACACACAATGACCACTTCATATTACTACGCATAGTACCGTTTCTGAGAATAGTTATCTCCCCTTCTCTGAGATAACGTAGTTGCGAGAAAAAATAATAAACATTACAAAAATCATCAATAGTGCACCATTGTACTATTATTATTTGTTAATTCATTTTTTATTATTTAAAGATTAAATATTATTTTTTATAACATTGCCATCTTAAATACTGGCTTCCGACTCGCGAAATCGTTCCGAATCTTAGGTAACCAAGATAGACTGTAAAGCTTAAGCTAAGCTAAACCTAAACGATGACGGACGGAGAGAGAAGCCCCCTAACAGATAGCCCCATCAAGACGTATGGTGCCTTTCACATACCAGATTTATTGGAATTTTCTTCTGATGATGAATTGGAGAAAATACTACTGGAATTAAGTGTACCTCCGACACAGGAACGTCCGATTTTACTGTTGACAATGCCGGATGTAGAAACTCCGACCCCACGGGAAATCAGCACTGCTTCACAGATGAGTAACCCCTCCCAGGGGTGTCCTATCCCGCTAGTGACAATGCCGGAAGGAGAAATTCCGACACCACTGGAAATCAACACTGCTACGCAGATGATTAACCCCTCCCAGGGGTGTCCTATCCCTCTAGCGACAGTGACGGAAGGAGAGGTCCCGACTCCGAGGGAAACCAATAGGCCTACTGCTAAGCAGCTGAATAACTCGACCCAGGGGTGTCCTATCCCCTAGAGACAGCGCCAAAAGGAGAAAACCCGACCCCACGGGACAGCAGCACTGCTTACGCAACACAGGTAAACAAATAAAACAATAAACACTACAACTGAAAATAACCTCGCAAATAACTTATGAAGTTGAATTTCTGTCTTGTGGAATTAATAGAATTAAAACGAGCGTTAAAAAAACCATTTCAAGTCGACTTGTGTTTCGAGTTTTAAGTTTTTCAACATATGTTGAATAATATTCATACAGTATACATCCACCCCACGGGATATTCCAGTGCCACCCCCGGCAAAAAAATTTAAATCTATTTCTGTGGAGACACAGAAAATGCTAGAAGGGGCCAACCAATCTGCCTCCACTAAGAGAAATAAATCTGGGGATTGAAAATATTTCAAGGTAAATAAATCGTTTCAGCAATTAAACAGTTAAATGGATAAAAAAAATCAGATTTGGAAATTGTTGAATTTGTCGATCCGTGTAATACGTTCTGTTATACAGAACTGGTAAAATGAATCAGTAATTGCGAGTTTTGATATAAAGCAATTATCTAACCATTTAAACCATCACACAAATGACGCTCTTTTTCCAAATCTATAGGCTAAAGAAGATATTTTTTTTTACGTTTAGATTTGAACCAAGAGGTCTTTGGAACAGACTTGGACCTAGAGAGCGTTAGTGAGGAAGACCTCAGAGATGTCCTCGCGAAATTTAATTGCGAGGCGAAGCCTAAAAACAAGCAACGGGCAGAAAACATGCCAGCGCACCAGGCCGAGGAATACCATAGAAATACACTTATCAATATAAAAGGGGCGGTAAATCGTCATCTAGTAGACATAATCACATAGGTCGGAATATTGATATTGTTCGCGGGGTAAATTTCAAAAAAAGCGAATAGAACACTAGACGGCCTCTTAAAGGAGCGTACGAGGACTGGGGTGGCGCGTCCAACGGCGCACAAGGAAATTATATCGCCCCTGCATTTAACAAAAATATCCACTTACCTCCTCCGACAGAACGCATGGTACACCCTGGCAGTCCATTTTGTGACCAGGGGACTTGAGTTCCGCGAACATCTGCGAGTTGATTCTTTTGAATTTATTTCAGACGAGCAAGGTCTATATGCCACAATCAATCACAACACAAAACAAAAAAGATATCAGGGTGGTTTTTCCTCTAGTGAAGTCCCAACAAAACGCATGTATGCCACTGGTTCACTCCACTGTCCCGTGGCAATGCTGCAATTATTGATATCAGAAACGGATTCGGCCGCTGAAAAACTATTCAACCACTACATCAAAGAAGCTGATCCAGAAAGTTCCGTTTGGTTTACGTGTAAACCTCTCGCTAAACGAACATATACCAACTTAATGGCCGGCATTTGTTAGGGTGCAAACATTTCAAAAAAATACACCAGGCCACAGCTATTCAAGCAATGAGCGACTTCGGTTTTGAGGCCCGACACATTATGTTTCTGTCTGGACACAAAAGCGAGTCCGCCATTCGGTCATATAACCGTACTTGCTCCACAACACAGAGGAAAACGTTATCCACAGCATTGTCAGCCATCGCCAATGGCAATTCACGTGTTGATCATCTGTCGATCGCGGGACGTCCACCTATGCACTCAGACGGTAATCCAAAACACGTACGGGTATCACAAGTGCCTCACACTATCTCGGCTACTCCATCGCAGGACATCGCACAAATGTGTTATGGCGACTCGCCATCGGTTCCTCGCGAACTTTCCAACACCCAAACGTCCGGCTGGGTAGTCCCCGTGACATCANACTTATCTTCATTTACCTCAGCAGGATTTCTGGCAAACAGCAAATTGCACGGATGTACATTCAACTTTAAATGAGCTCTGCCCACCGCCGACGGGTGCTCGGCCGACAAATGCCCTGGACGGTTACTATGGTGACCGTTGTTTGAAATAGTCCGGACATAAACTTTTACTAAATATATAATTTGCGGCGTTGTATGCAAAACAAACATGAAATACGATCAACTTTCAAAAATGAAAAGAATATCAAGCGTTGTTTATTATGAGATTATAGATTTTTATTTTCGTTTTAACAAATCAGCTGATCGGCGTAAGTCGAAACTTTGAAGTTCGTGCGTAGGCTGGAGTTCTGAATGTTCCTTTTTTATGGTTTTCTGTCCGATACTGATATTAAAAACATTAAATTTACAAAAAGTGTTGCAACTTTTTTTTATTGTAGTTCATCGTAACGTAAATATATGCATTGAATAGATTTTTTTCATGTACATTGCGGCAATGAATAGCAGTAGCTGATCTACATATCTTCTGAGGAGCGCGTTATATACATAATTTAGGAACCATTTAAATGCCTGCTTTTATCAAATAGTCTTTCTTCAAATGTGTGGAATAAACATGGAAAATACATGCATCAGATAGAAATCTGTGACACAAATAAAGGAAATGAATGCATAGAACAACGTGATCACATGATTTTATTCCATCTAAAATTAACGCCAAGGAAGCACTATTATGGTTTTACATATCAAATTATATATCATACATTTCATTCCACTAAACTATTACAGTACACTGTGAGACAAGCTCATTATAATGAGTCGACACTCACTCACTTGCTCACTCACAATTTGGCAATTGCACCTTGAAATGGTGGTGGCTATGGGTGTTTATTTAGAAACCTGTCGTTTTGGTCATTGTGTCAACCCCCACCCCTGCCCTCTTATCTATAAGGCTTAAAGAGATATACCTATCATTCATGATTTTTAGACAGATATTCCTATCCGTAACTACAGGCATTATAACAGGTTTTTTTATAACAAAATCAACATATAAAAAAGCAAACAATACATACAGCACCAACTGTTTCTATAGTTCACATCTCGTTATATGTTTGTATCATCGATATTTTCAGAAACCATGTGTGTATCAGATCAGAACAACGTAGCAATCGCTACCATACAAAATGCGGACGATTCTGGAAGAGGTGTACACGGACCAGGTACGTCGGGACCCCTCTATTTTGTGAATTTGTCACCATAACCTTTTATGTATTGCAGAGAATTTAAACTCGTTACTTTTAATCACCCACTTTGAATTAAAATGAAACAGATCCTGTCTCAGACAAAAACGGGAGTTTCCCCAATGACCCCTGACCAAACCTGGGACAGACAATCTATCCTATTTTACAAGAGACCGGAAAGTTTTGAAAAAAGGGCCAAACACATTTTTCCTCAAGTCTCGAGAGAATCTGCTCAAGAACAATATATTTGTCTTTTTTTCAAATATGAGAGGGGGTTATTGTTATTTATTCGTTTTT